>NC_048219.1:136585873-136823946 GCF_002007445.2 Ailuropoda melanoleuca | reverse complement strand
GAAGGGGGAATGAAGCATGAGAGACTATGGACTCTGAGAAACAAACTGAGGGCTTCAGAGGGGAGGGAGTGCGGGAATCGGATAGGCTGGTGATGGGTAGTAAGGAGGGCACGTATTGCATGGTGCACTGGGTGTTATACGCAACGAATGAATCATCGAACTTTACATTAAAAACCAGGGATGTACTGTATGGTGATTAACATAATATAATATAAAAACATTAAAAAAAAGAATTATGTCAAAATAAGCAGTTAGACAAGTGTGTAGGGTCAATTGTTTTGCATGACATATGTCATCAAAAAAGTTCTAAGTGTCCATTTACCGATAAAGAATGTTATTAAAGAAAAATAGATAAATGTAACCCATGTAACTACAAATGTCATACTTTCTCGAAGATACTTTCTTCTGAGCCCTTCCCTATTCCTACCCCTACCCCTGGGTGAACACCTGGGATAGCGGTGCTAACCTGGACGAGGTACGATTCCTGATTTACCTGTAGATCACTGTCCTTTCTGACTCTCTACTAAGAATCAATCATGCTTTTTGAACCCACATGAGTTATTACAGTGATCAAGTGTTGTATTAATTAATTCCCTATGTTTCTCTTTGAATAGATAAATTTTTATGACCCAAATAAATTCTGGAAACTCATCCATTAAGAATTAGATGTTAAATCTTAGAAAAATGCAGATTTTTTAAAGCACATCAGTTCCCAAAGTTTTTATTTCAAAGACATCATATCTTTTACATGGTTGACAGTAAAGAGATACTTTTCCTTTTGAATGAAGAGGGGCTCTTTTTTTCTAGGTTATTTCTATAGTGATGAGAAACTGGAAAACAAAAAGGTCTAAACGATAAAAAAAACTAACCTTTCCCATGTTAATTTTTATGCTAACTAATGTAAGATTTGATAAAATATTAGATAGCAATAACTATATTAAATTCTAATAAGCATTTGTCTAAAATACATTGGTTCATAATCTTGCCTAAGTTAAGTTTACTGAATGTTTTGTAATATTTTATTGATTATCAGGATGCTATAGTGAGGAAAAGTGACTTTTTGTGAAATTCACTCTTAAAGATTTAGACATAGAAATTTTAGCAAATTAAATATGGTCTTGTAATATTTGAGAAATTTAGTTAATTTTTGCAAAAGTTTCTTATTCACCTTTTTTAGTCATTTACCTTTCACCTAAAAGCAGCTGGATCATATTCTGGTTAATCGTAGTCTAAGTTAATGGAATTTTTAAAAATTAGGAATAAAAATAAAAACAACAACAACAAAACACCTATGTATTGTGCCCTTCCTGGCAACAACTTTAGTAAGGCAGTATTATATAAGTGATGCTTACAGATTTATCCTTATACATATATGACTCTATTAAGCAGTCATTTTTTTAGTTGTGTGAAAGTAAAAAAAAAATAAATGTATCGCAATATCATTATAAACACAGTGAATGTTTATATCTAAGAGGAAAAAAATCCATCTTTGCAAATTCACAATAACTCCATGGTATGTTATTCTCCGATAACTGAAAATATTAGGGATTCCCTTTGGCTCTTGGTGATTCATTAAATACACAATAGAACAATTTAAAACTTATTTGAAAGCTAAGAAGAGTCATTTTTTAAAGATTTCTTTACTCTATTTTCATTTTCATTCTGAAAATTAAAGATGGATTCCCTTTGCTGTTGGTAATTCCCCCAAACAATATCCTCAGAAGACATATTGTTTATTCAAATATAACTGGAGAAAAATATAACCATACTGAATGGACCTAAATTCCTGCCTTAGACCATGTTATGGGCCTACAGGGTCAAAACTGCAAATGCTAAACCTCCAAAGGCCAAAAGATTTATTGAACGTCAATGTTTTCTTTGTTTGTTAGTTATTTTATTGTGAATAATCATCCATTAACATTTACATGTCGACAAGATTTTCTTAGAGTGGCTTACCCTTGAGTGAACTTATCAAAGTCCTGTCCTTCATACAGCTTTCAGAAGCTCTAAAATAATAGCCATTTTACTTTATCTTTCCTTCTTGAACAGGAATGATGATTTGGTGTGGAGAAAAAAAGCCCAGTAGATTGGGAGGCAGTGATCTCAGTGGCTCAGTTCCTGCCTCTGCCTGGATTGGGTAGGTCCCTTGACTTTGCATTGCTGAAGTAATTTGTAAAATGAGGGACTTAGAGGGACATAATCTCTAATGCTCCATTTTTTAAAATATCTTTTTAAACTCTAAATCCATTTACACACTAATGGATTGGAGAATAGGAAGCAGATGACCTTAAAATAAGTTGTTTAAAAATCATTTTCTATATTTTCCTCACTAACTTTATTTCTCAGGGCATCTTTGAACCTGAAAACAGCTTACTAAGCCATAAATAAAATTCAAACCACAAAATTTTGAGTTGCTTATCAACAAAATATCCACAATGACCAAGATATTTCAAAATACTTTCCTTATTTTCATAAAAACTACTAATTTACAAAACCATATGGTTAAATAATGTAACTGACTCCCTATAAAACTGTGAAGCTTTCTAAGACCAGCCTAGGAACTACAAAGCAGGAATAAACATGACCTTTAAAAAATTCAGTTGTGAAGTACAATCATGACAATACCCAGCAAATAAATATATTTTCAATGCTACATAATTTAAAAATTTTAAAGCTTTTCCCTAGAAGATAAAGCAAGACTGATGGCACAACTTAAGTGTTTCTGAAGTACATGTATTGATACAGATAGCTGAAATACCAAATTTAAGTGGCAAAGTGGTGTCTTCCTAATGACCACCAAGAAATTCCACTTGGATGGGGGGTGGGTTTGCTTTTCAGTGTCACTCTAATCAATGCCTTGACTTATCTCCTTCTTGAACCAGGCTCTCCTGGGAAAACTTTGGGGAACTTTGCCTCTGATATTCTTTTTACCTTCTAAACAAGTACCTACTCAATTATAACATCTGTAAATTCCTTGGTGGCAGGAATTACATCTTAATGTTAATGAGAAATAGAACTTTTGTTAACCAGACAGGGAGATCAAATAGGACTCAGTGAGAAATGCACTGTAATAGATAGCAATTTGTTGTGTTATCTGGAAGAATCTGTCAGTGTTGGGGACTTAGTGCATTTCTCAAATAGGAAACCAGAGATAGTGGGTTACCTAACTGAGCAGGGCCACAGATGTGATCGCTGTGCAGGCACCACATTGAAGTGCAAACAACCATCCTGGCCCAGGTGTGGAGCTCTGCTGCTAGGAGGGAACAGTTAGTCGGTCCTTCACAATGGCATGGCCATTCAAGGCACAGTTTGTTTCCCCCAGCTGACCGGCTCCTTGTTTACTCATTTCTATCAACCCTTTGATCATGACTTTGTTGATCATATTTAAACTTTGCAAATGGGCATGTAATTGTTATAACTAATTTTATAATATACTCATTTCCGCTTAATATGTTCAATTCTATTTGATTGAGGGCAATTCTCCAGTTTTTTAGAATTTCTCACACCTGAATCACTCAATTAATGCAATATCTGTTGTGAGAGCAATGCATGGGACACCGCCACCAACAGCAATAATTGCTCAATATTATGAAGCCCTCACTGTGTTCAAAGCACCATACAAAGTAATTTATGTGCATTATCTCATTTAATCCTTATAATAACCCAGTGTATTAAGAATCGCTATACCTGATTTCGTAGTTTATAAAACAGAGACCCAGAGATATTAAGTAAATCCCCACAGTGAACTCAGATTAGGTAACCATTGTTGCCAAGATTTCTCATCTCTTGATAAAAGGGATGGACAAGCCCGCCTGAAAGTGTTAATGTCTATAAAAGCTTGTTATACAACATTGCTTTTACTTACATTCCCATCTACATCGTGGTGTTGATATGTCTCTCAGTATTAAATGAAAACCTATAATGTAGATGATATTCTTGTCTCTTGATCGTAGATGGTTCAATGTTGACTTTGCTTATGAAGGAGTTTGACCAATTATTTCATTATATGTGGGGCTGGGCAATGTGGGGAAAATCTATAGAACAAAAATATTACATGGTTTCTGTTCTTCGTTGAAAAAACAAACCATACATAGGAAACAGTAGAAAATCTGTTTGATAGCATGAAACTGATCACTATATGTGTGAAACCTAATGTAAGGACAAGAGATTCTCTGAGGGCTGAGACACTCCGCAAGTTTCAATGAAGGAAGTAATAATAATAATAATAATAATAATCAGCATAGTAACTATCATGTATTGAACACCTACTACATATCAGATGCTGTGATATGTGGGTTTTTTCCAAATTAAAGTATTTTTATGTGCAGTGAGTTAGCTTTAAGGTAGGTATCTTGGATATTGCAGTTAAGGTAGGTATCTTGGATATTGCAGTTAAGGTAGGTATCTTAGACACCCCATTCAAGGAGGTTCACTTACTCCAATGGAGCTTATATCCTTGGCTTACTAATGGAAACACTGGAGGCACATATTGAGGCTGTTATTTCCAGATCAGACTGTGTGGGCTTGAGCAGATGTGGCAAGAATGAGAACTCCAGCCAGATTTCCTTGAATGGCTCCAGTAGAGCAGCTGGTGACCCATACTGCTCTCTCAGATGCAATGAGGCAAAAGGTGTGATATGTATTTTATATGCAAAGTCTTCTCACTAGCCGTAACACATATATACCATTTTTCACATTTGCCAGTGAGACTAAGAAAAGTTAAATCATTTGCCGGAGGTCATACGGCTAGTAAGAGGCACAGCTGGGATTTGAATATTGCTCTGTCCCACTAGAATATGTTAGGTTTTGAAATACTTAAATAAAAGCATGGGCAGAGAAAACTTTTTATTCCTAATGTCCATTTTCTCCTTCTTTAGGAATAGAAATTCCTCAAATTGTAGTTAAACACATGGATAACAGTTAAATTCTACTTTCCTTTGTCTCTTTGCAACAAGATGTCACTATGTGCCTATATTTTAGTCAGTGGGGCATGAGCTAAGGGATGTGTGCAACTTCTTAAATGAGTAAGTACACAACCTTCACTTCCCCTGCATCCTTTCCCCTGGCTGGAATGCGGACGTGATGGTGGGATCTAGGGAAGCCATCTTAAGTCATGAGATGAAAGCTGCATGTGGAGAATGGTAGGAGGAAGAGAGGTTTTCAGCACCACTGGCGTTGCAATATCAGCCCTGGAATCATTGTGTTTTGTCATTATGTAAGAAAGAAATACCTTTTTTAAGAAATAGCTTATTTAAGTCACTGTCATCTCATACTTCAATACTACAGGGCCCTGTATCTGAAAGAACTCATCTAGTAGGGCAACCAAGGATAAGAGGCAAGGATAAACATAACTATGTTTGGGGAAAAAATTAAAGCCAAAGGTGCATTTGATAAGCAGAAGGAAATATATTCTTCGTTACATAAAGGGGTCAGTTATGAAAGTATTTCCTTGGTGGGGCTGAGAATATACATTTTAGGAAAAAGGAGCAATTGAAAGGCTTTGAGAAGAGGCTTATATATTTATTTAACCCATTAAGGTCCTTATTCAGCAAATACATATTGATTATCAGTTCTATGTGATAGAATAAAAACTTTTCTTAAAGATTAACCCTGGATTAAAGATGACCAATAATTAATTATTTGGGGAATAACTAGTAATAGATAGCCAGGAGATAGGAATGAAAATTAGGATATTACCTCATAATCTAGATACATTATATCTAGTAGGGGGTGCTGTATATAAATTAGAAACTTTCACCACAGAGTGAATTCAATTCAAGAATAAGAAAGAAGTGGCATATTAATGGAGTTTATAAGATAAAATGACTCTGACTTGGATAATCAGAGAACACATTTTAGAAGAAATGATGTTTAATTTGAGACCTACAGAGTGATTAGGAGTAAAACAGATGAGGAGAGTAGAATGATATGGAAGAGAATGTTTTGAGCAGAGGTCACGTGAGATAGTTTGGCTCATTCTGAGAACAAAAGCAATTCAGTTGGTTCAGAATATAGAAAGTGTTGGGCAATACTTGAAGAGGCTTCGGATGAAGTTCTCCAAATAAAGAAACTTAGAAAAAGAGCAGCAGAGAATTAAGGTCCAACTTTTCAGCAATAGTAATACTTACTGATTAGTAAGACAGAGAGGAATAGATGGATGTGGCTGTATTAAAAATATATATATATTTATATTTATTTATATTTTATATAATTTATATAAATTATATTTATATAATTAAATATATTATATTTACATATATACATATATATACACATACATATATATGTGTATATACATATATATGTATATACATACATATATATATAAATTTGCCATTCTTCTCATTAAAAGTTACAGTCTATGGCCCCTTACCTTGAATCTTTGTTTTCCCTTTAATCTAATGACTTGCTTTTACCAAAGAATGTGGTGGAAATGTCTTGGAGGATATTCAGACCTAGACCTTGGAAGGTCTTACTACTTCCTTTTTTGTCATCTGAGAGGCCTACTCTACCATGCCTGATATCCTGATGGGAAGAAAGGCTCAGCTGACCCTAACTAGTTCCAGTCGTCATAGATGAAGTTCTAAAGATATGTGAGGCCAACTTGGATGTTCCAGTCTTGGCTGAGCTCCTAGTGAATATAGCCATATAAGGAACCCCAGTCAACATCACATGGAAAACAACAACAACAACAAAAACCCATCCAGCTTAGACCAGCTAACTGATAGTATTGTGAGAAAGAATAAATTGTTGTTTCAAGCCTCTGTGTTTTGAGGTGCTTTGCTATACAGCAGTAGCTAACTGATACAGTAGAATAAAATCTGGAGAGGTGGAGATAAATCAGAATCATGTAGTCTTATGGAAGCTGAGGAAAACACCATTTCAAGTAGGGGACAATCTATAGTATCTCATGTGGGAAAGATATCAGACAGCATCTCACATTTAGAAATTATAGACATTATCTGTGGTGCCAATTAGCAAAGTCAAATATCTGAACTTGTCATTACTGTAGTCAGTTTGCAAAAGGGGCATTTTCTTTTTTTCACCTACTGAATGAAGCATCACTGTGAGCATTCCTTTCCCCCAAATTATGATACTGTTTTCAACAGAGAATATAGGTACAGCATCCTACAGTAGACAGTCCTTTTCCTTATTTGCCACTCTTCATAAAGCTGGATGAGACCTAAGTTCTACCGATTTCCTTGTCTATTCACGGTTGCTCAAGTTCACGCATAGTCTTCCACTAGGGGCTTGACTAAGGGATAAGCCCAAGGGTCTGTGCCTTTTACGTATCAGGTTTCTGCTTCCTATACTTACAGAGTGTCATGCTCGTTAGCACCCGGTGCAGCATCTACTGATACCTTTTTTGTTTGTGTCTATCTCCCACTGATTTCAAGTTGGTATTCAACTGTGAGTCTGGCTCTTAAAAAAAAAAAAAGCCTCTTGAAATGACTGAGATTAGATAAGCATTTACCCGTACTCTCTACAGGGTTTTGCACCAGGACCTTGGGCACTCTTGTGTTGTGAATTCCCATTTGGCTTACCAACATCTCAATGCGCCCACTGAGAGCCCCAGACAATTCAATCACAAGTTCAGCAACCCCTTATGTTGCTCTTGCTTCCTTAAAGGCTATAATTTCACTTATCATGCTGTCAGTCTGCGCTGTTGCAGACTTTCTTCCTTTTCTTGGCTCATCAAACTTGTTGGAAATTGGCCTGAATTGCATATCTAGGGAACCTGGAAGAAGAGCCCATCTCATTGGTTTTCTATTGGATTACCCACAGGCAATGATGTCTTTACTACTTTAAAATAGCAGAGACCAATCATTAAAAAACACAAACCAACAACAACAACAAAACCCCCAAAAAACACCACCAACAAACAACCTAAGATATTTTCTTTTAGTATCGTTTATTATAGTTATGTTATCAACCAGATGACACTTGGCATTTGATTTTTATGATCTGGGGTAATTTTTAAACTCTGGGGAAGTTCTATTATTTTTAAATTTTCACTAGTCAGAAATCTACCCAAGCCCATTAAAGTGAAAGTATCTGTTTAAGTGCAAAGAAAGATATAAAATTTAAACTACAGGGCACTTACAAAGCTTGTACCAACTACGTTAATAATAAACACATTTGGGTCCTCAAACCATCTTACTGGAAAGAAAAAGAGGGAATTTTGCTCAGTTCTAAAATTTTTAAAAATGAGTATACATGATTTTTTTTATTATAGAGTAATACATAGTCATATACACTAATATTCTGAAAATTATGCCAGGTGGATATGAAGCAAGGTAGACTCTAAGTACATGATTAAGTAAATTACCCCAAAGACTATGAAACAGAAAGGCTCACAGACCAAAAATAAGACGCTTGAATCACTCTGACCGTTAAATCATTTTAAACACATAGCAAAAAGAAAGAGACAAAAGATGTGATAGGAAAAGTGAAAGTACAGCGGGAGTCTTCTGTCTGATTTCTGGATTACATAATGTTATCTACTATCTTTCTCTTGCTGCTGCTGCTGTGGTTATGAAGAGCATAGGTGATGTTTGAGCAAAAGGGCTTGGCAGAAGGAAGGTGTCTATACCAACACATACAGGCTTTATAACAGAAGCAAGTACACCTGGCCACAGTTAAAGGTTACCAATTAGCCTGATGAACAGTAACAGGCTTTATTTGTCAGAACGTATGTCATTAAAAGGTGGCTAACTTAATGCATCTGAATGTTGAGTGCCCCATATACTTATGTACATTTACCATGATGCATATTAGATGCTTAGTACATACATGCTTTACTTATTTATCCATAACCAATTTGTCTCATAGGTAACTAACCTCTATCCATATCCACGTTCACGTCTATCTGTATCTTACAAGTTCTGCCCACGTTCCACAAGCTACTTCCTTATTCATTCTCTTTGCCTAACACGGTTTATGAATTTTGCCTATGCCTTATAAGATACTAAGTTATTAACTATCTATAATTAACATATCCATCCCATTTTCCTGTCTTCCATAGCAGATTAAATATTCTCAAATACAGGAAACATATATTACACAACATTTATTTAGCAAATGTGTATTGAACATGTACTATGTACTAGGCGAAATTCAAGTGCTGGTGATACAGCAAAGAACAAAATAAAAAATTCTGCTTGTTTAAGCAGAGAACAAAGAGACAAAAACTTCTAATAAATTTGGAGTGGTCAAAACTTATTCATGGTGATGCTGCAATATATATCTAAAATTTTTTCCTGTAATGAACTTTATTTTGTTTATATTAATTTTTCCTGAATGTGGAAAAATACAAGTAAGCCTATAATTACATTTTGAGCATGTTTGAAAACAAAGTGATTTCACACTTAAAATGTAACTTTTCAGGGGCGCCTGGGTGGCACAGCGGTTAAGCGTCTGCCTTCAGCTCAGGGCGTGATCCCGGCGTTATGGGATCGAGCCCCAGTCAGGCTCCTCCACTATGAGCCTGCTTCTTCCTCTCCCACTCCCCCTGCTTGTGTTCCCTCTCTCGCTGGCTGTCTCTATCTCTGTCAAATAAATAAATAAAAGCTTTAAAAAAAATGTAACTTTTCAGAATGACCTGTAGGCAATATAGGAAAATGTAACACTTGCAGATGTATGTGTAGCTGTGATTAGAAAAAACAAACAAACAAACAAACAAAAAACCCTACCCCACATGGGAATGATTAAATGGGCATTCAAAGCCAATTTAAACTCAATACATTTTGGAGCAAAAGTGATACTGATACAAATATAAAGGTAAACTCTGATTAGCTCTGAAGAAGAAATAAAATGAAACAGCAACATGCTCTTAAACCACTGTGAGGACTTTAAAATTTTAAAACTTAACTGTAATTACTTTAAAAAGACACCACAACAGAAAGCTATTTATTAGGGAGTTTATCAATTTTCTACATTCAGGTATTCTGGTACTTTATGTTTTTTTTTTAAAAACTGAAATACTTATATTTTTGTTGGTATTGTTATTTCAGATCTTTTAAAAAATCTGAAATTTGAATCATTTCTATCTTACAATTCAACCAGTTTTAAAATGAATAAAATTTTATATAAACAAGGTGCACCTGCTTAGAAAGCATTCTTCCATATGTAAATAATTTTTGAAAGGAAGAGAAGAATGAAAATTGACACAGCAAAGTTTCTACTGCACAAATAATTCTTGCTTTGGTTCAAAGACTTTCTGAAAAGTAGAATATCCATCTGTAAGTGATAAAACTAAAAAAAGATAAATTGGTAATATATTCTTTGAAACACAAATTGCAACTTTCACTCAATAAAAACATTTCAGCTCTTGCAAATAACAAAAAGTTGTTTAAAAAAGTCTTCAAAGGTATCAAATAAGGCACAGAATTGTTTGAAAATGAAAGAGTCAAAGGAAAATATTTGGAGTTGGTTTATAATTATGTCCTCACTTTTCCCAAAACCGAGGCTCAGAAAAACTTTTTTTGTAAGAGCTAAAAAATGTGTGCAAAAAATATACAAAAAAATATACTCAAAACTCACCTAACCAAAGAGGTAAAAGATCTATACTCTGAAAACTATATAACACTTATGAAAGAAATTGAAGCTAACACAAGGAAATGGAAAAACATTCCATGCTCGTGAGTTGTTAAAATGTCTATACTACCCAAAGGAATCTACACATTTAATGAAATCCTTATCAAAATACCACCAGCATTTTTCACAGAGCTAGAACAAACTGTTCCAAAACTTAAATGGAACCACAACAGACCCTGAATAGCCAGAGCAATTTTGAAAAAGAAAAACAAAGTGGGAGGCATCACATTTCTGGACTTCAGGCTATATTACAAAGCTGTAATCATCAAGATGGTATGGTATTGGCACAAAAACAGACACATAGATCAATGGAACAGAATAGAAAACACAGAAATGGACCCACAACTATATGGTCAACTAATCTTCTACAAAGCAGGACAGAATATTCAATAGGAAAAAAACCGTCTCTTCAACAAATGGTGCTGGGAAATCTGGACAGCCACATGTAGAAGAATGAAACTGGACCACTTTCTTACACCATAAACAAAAATAAATTCAAAATGGATTAAAGATTTAAAAGTGGGACAGGAACCATCAAAATCCTAGAGGAGAACACAGGCAGCAACCTTTGTGACCTTGGCCATAGCAACTTCTTACTAGACATGTTGCCAGAGGCAAAGGAAACAAAAGCAAACATGAACTACTGGGACTTTGTCAAGATAAAAAGCTTCTGTACAGTGAAGGAAACAATCAACAAAACTAAAAGGCAGCCTACAGAATAGAAGATATTTGCAAATGACATATCTGATAAAGGGTTAGTATCCAAAATCTGTAAAGAAATTATCAAACTCAACACCCACAAAATAAATAATCCAGTTAAGAAATGAGAAGAAGACATTAACAGACATTTTTCCAAAGAAGACATCCAAATGGCCAAGAGACACAAGAAAAGATGCTCAACATCACTCATCATCAGAGAGATACAAATCAAACTATGATGAGATACCACCTCACACCTGTCAGAATGGCTAAAGTTAACAACACAAGAAAAAACAGGTGTTGGCAAGGATGTGGAGAAAGGGGAACCCGCTTATACTGTTGGTGGGAATGTCAACTGGTGTAGTCACTGTGGAAAACAGTATGGAAGTTCCTCAGAAAGTTAAAAATAGAACTACCCTATGATCCAGCAATGGTACTACCCAAATGATACAAATATACTGAATCTAAGGGGCACATGCACCCTGATGTTTATAGCAACATTATCAACAACAGTCAAATTACAGAAAGAGCCCAATATCATTGACTGATGAATGGATAAAGAAAATGTAGTACATATATACTACATAATATAACTCAGCCATCAAAAAGAATGAAGTCTTGCCATTTGCAATAACATGGGTGGAGCTAGAGTATTATAAGTCAGAGAAAGACAAATACCACATGATTTCACTCGTATGTGGAATTTAACAGAGGAACACAGGGGAAGGGGAAAAAAAAAGAGAGGGAAGTAAACCATAAAAGACTTTTAACTATACAGAACAAAGTGAGGGTGATGGAGAGAAGGTAGGAGGGGGAAAGGCTAAATGGATGATGGGTATTAAGGGGGCACTTGCTCTGATGAGCATGGGGTGTTATATGTAAGTGATAATCCCTAAATTCTACTCTTGAAACAAATATTACACTATTAGTTAACTAACTAGAATTTAAATAGAAATTTGAAAAAAACCCTCAACAATGACATATTAGTACCCTTTGTTTTTTAAGGATTTCACTTATTGAAACATAAATATTATTTTACTTCCTTTTAAAAAATTACTAGTTAAGGGGCGCATGGGTGGCACAACGGTTAAGTGTCTGCCTTCAGCTCAGGGCGTGATCCCGGTGTTATGGGATCGAGCCCCACATCAGGCTCCTCCGCTATGAGCCTGCTTCTTCTTCTCCCACTCCCCCTGCTTGTGTTCCCTCTCTCGCTGGCTGTCTCTATCTCTGTCGGATAAATAAATAAAATCTTTTAAAAAAACCCAAAAAATTATTAGTTAAATTTAATTCATTTTTACACTGTAAGTCGTTTGTAATTTTTGAGCATTTTATTGTAATTACTTTTGCTTGGTAATTATTTTCACTGGAATGTTAATGTATGCCTTTCATTCATATTTTCTGGTTAATTTTTATTTGATGCTTTATAATATTTATAAATTTTCATATTTATATGTATTAAATACTACCTTCCACAGTTTTATTTTTTTTAAAGATTTTATTTATTTGAGAGAGAGCATGAGCAAAGGAAGGAGCAGAGGAAGGGGGAGAAGCAGGCTCCCTGTTGAGCAGGGAGCCCGATGTGGGACTCTATCCCAAGACCCTGAGATCATGACCTGAGCTGAAGCAGACAGTTAACCACTGAGCCAGCCAGGCGCCCCATACTTCCACAGTTTTAAACACTTTCGAATGCACAGTTTTGTCATTTTTCTCTTGTATTGCATCATTGTATATGTGTTGCTCAAATTATATTTAACAGTCTTGATATGTCCAAATCTCCAAATTTGAGGGTGGTGCTAATACACAAACAGATAAATGTAGCTTTTGGAAAGTGTGTAGGAGAAGATGATCAAGAAGTTTAAGTGTTCTAAAATTTTAATTTTCATTGGCTTATTAGTAAACTCATCATCTTTCGCCACATCTGCTCCATCATTAGCCATTTCTATCATTTGATAGCAACCTTATGCTTACAGTTGTTGAGAACGAACGCCCTGGCATTGTCTTTGATGAACGTGCTCCTTCCCTCTTGCTATACAATCATCAGTAGCAAATCCTGTCGACTGTACCATCAAAATATTTTCAGATATAGAGCATTTATCATCTTCTTTGCAGACGTCCTGGTCTAAGGTCTCCATCATCTCATTCTGGATTACTCTGTTGTCCCTACAGCACTCAGGAACTTCCTCTTAAATTTCATATCCAATTGCATAACTCATCTGCACCAGACCTTCCTAGAGCTCACCATAACTTTTGGAGTCCAGATGTCCTTACAAGGAGATTTGCCCTCACCCCTTGCTGAAGACTCAAGAGGAAAGGGAAGGTCTGTTTTACTTACTCATATTTTTGTTTACACATTTTTTCTTCCTGATGCTCCAAAACCCTTTTATTGTTACCTTTCTGCTTAGAGAACTTCCTATAATCATTCTGTTTAAGACACATCTGTTGTTGACAAGTTTTCTGTTTTCTCTATCTGAGAATGTCTTGATTCCCCTTTCCTTCCTGAAGGATATTTTTGCTGGATATAGGATTCTGAGTTAATCTTTTTTTTTCAGCACTTTAAAAATGTTGTACCCATTTACTTCTGGCTTCCATAGTTTCTGATATGTCCCTGTTATTCAAATTGTTTCTCTCCTGCAAGTAAGGTGTTTCTCTCTTGCTTTGTTTTGTTTTTTGGTCTTTGTTTTTGAAAAGTTTGACTACGATGGTTTTTGGTATAGATTTCTTTAGGCTTATCCTATTTGGGATTTGCTCAGTTTCTTGAATCTATATGTTTATGGTGTTTTTGTTTGTGTGTGTGTGTGGGGGGCTTGTTAAATGTGGGAAATTTTTGGCCATTGTTTCTTCTAACACTTTTTTAGTACTGCCCTCTCTCTCTTCTTCTTCCAGACTCTGATGATATGGGTGTTAGAGATCTTTTGTATTAGTCCTACAGATCCCTGAGGCTCTGTTCATTTTTTTTTTCAGTCACTTTCCTCTATGTTCAGAATGAGTAATTGCTATTGTTCCATTTTTTGGCTTATTGATTTTTTTCTCCTTTGCCTCCCTCTATTCTATGGCTAAGTCCATCTACTGAGGTTTTAAATTTTCAGTTATTTTACTTTTTAGTTCTAAAATAAACCAATTTTCCACTTGGTTCTTCTTTATATTTTCTATTTCTTTGCTGAGACTTTTTTTTTCCCCATTAGTTTTGTGTTCGTAATTGCTATTGAAGCATTTTTGTGATGGCTGTGTTAAAACCTCTGGCAGAAAATTCTAACATTCTGTCAGATCTGTTTTGGCATCTACTGATTGTCTTTTTAAATTCAGCTTGATGTCTCCTGGTCCGACAATGGTCCTTTGCTAAAGGTGCTTTGATTATGTCTTTTTTTCCATATAAGGGAATGAAGGTTCAGATGGGCCCCAAAACATAGCTTTTAAAATGGGACTGGGAGCTGAAACTAGAATCCAAGCATGTCTGATATCAAAGCCAGGCTCTTAAGCTCTCAAATTATAGAAAAATATGTATAGTGAGATTCTATTTTTATAAGAAAAAAATGTACAGCTAGATATGGATTTCTGGCATAGAAAAAGTTTCAGAATAGACTTCAAAATTTTAGCTGGTATTTTTAATGAATATAATATTTAGATGATTTCTCTTTTTGTCTTCTGTTTTTTAAATTATCTACAATAATCTCAATTTAATCACCTGTCCATTTTATGATTTTGAATAAAGCTCTGAATACCTTGCATATTTGTTTTTAACTAATTTAAAGTTGTGTTTTTGAGGCTTTGTTTCTCATATGAATAGTCACAAATTATGTGCTCTAAAAGCAACTAATTTAAATGTTAAAAAAATACAAAATTACTCTTCACTTTTAATCTCTTATTTGCAGGAAGAAGATTTAACGCATTTTTGTTAAGGCAGAAAATTTGTTTTCTGTTTATTTTTCTCATAGTCTTTAACATCAATTTTGTTTGTAAATAAAGTTATTTATAATTTAAATCAGTTTATTTTCAAACCAGGACTTTTTGGTGGTGAAAATAAGTGAATATATTCCATGATTCCTCCATTCTCTCATCCTCTCCTTTCCTCTTCTATCATCAGTATTTAAAGTAGCAACAAAAACCTTTGGAATGATAATATATTTTTGTCTAATAGACTTGAATGACATGGTATATTTTCACATCATGTTGCCATGACTACCAACCCTTGAGCTCATCTTCATTTAAATATGTTCACTGCTAAATTAGAGATGTAGCTTAAGCAATTTGGGATACTCTATAATTTTTGTTTAAAACATTGGTTATATGGTAAGTCTCAAGTTCATTCTTTCAGTGAGAATAATGCTGGCATGTTGCTGGCTATAGAACATCTATTCTGCTTCATAATTCTTCCAAAGGCAGTTAAAAAGAAAAGACCAATGCTTGTGTGTGGGAGAGATTTTCAAGTTCTATCTAGGAATTTGCCACTGAGGTACAGAGCAAAATTTATGAATGTTGTGAAATAAATCAGAAAGCTTTTCTTAAATTCCAAGATGTCTGTGTTGACATTGAGACTTCTTAAAAAATACCCATAACCCCACACCAGAATACTGAAAAACCTTCAAATGATAGCAAAGGTCTTTTCCTGGATGATTTAGAAATGTCTGTCTAGATACAGCCCCCGTTAGCCCCTCTCTGTGTGAAGGTGTGATTATTGTACATTGCAGGGAGCACATACTGACTTGCTACTCAGGGGTGAACTGTGCAGAGGAAGAAAGGAGTGGACCTAAGTGAAAAATAGCTCCCAAAAGTTTGTATTTGGTTATCTCTTTTCCAGAAGCCTCCCATATTAGAGAATGAAGATATGAATTTACTGTGTGTGTGTGTGTGTGTACATGCGTACCCAGGCATGTCAGAATAAGCATAGTATAGGACCAATACGTAATTTTGCACACTCCAGATTGCTTAAATAATATTTTTTAAAAACTGGCTTTTAGGAGGACTTTAATGTTATTCAAGTACTGTTCTTTCTAATTAAAAACAAAATCTTTAAATTTACATAACAGTATAACAAAGAGAAAAAAATTGGTTTGATCTGATAACTCTTTGAGTTGATCTTTAAAATGATACTTCTTTAAATTTTATGGAATTAAAATGCAACAAATATATTTAGATTCTTCTAATGGCTACTCAGAAATTCACATGAATTACGAAGAACTGCTAAATTTTCTAATATTACATTTTATTCTCTGAATATTAAAAATCTATTAAGATGAGGTTTTTCCCTAGGTGAAAATTATAAGATCAAATTCTAAATAACTATAAAACTATAGTGTCCAGTAAATAATTGTGTACAAATATATTGGAAGGGATGACATTCAGCATATGTTTTTATTAGTAAACCTAATTCTGCATAAAGTATTAAAAGTTTTTATTAAAATGAGCTGTTCACAAATCCTAATGCACTGTCTAATCTTCCTACCTCCAGTTTCTCTCAAAACGGAATACTAAAAATAATTAAGTCAAAACAGGGAAAGAATTCTAATAATCCTTCACTTTGAATTCCAGGATCACAAACTGACAGTCACTACTTATTGCAAATGACCCCTGGTCTAATTTTGGTTTTCAGTAAAGCAAACCAATAACAAATAAATTAAAAGTGACCTTTTCATTTAAGTGAAGCAGGTGGAGTAAAATATTTAACAGGGTTAAGAAAGCAAACAAAAATGTATGAACTTACTTGGCTTAAATTTCCCTGAGACAATCCTTGTCTGCTTAGCCTTTTCTTCTGAGGAGAAAAATTAGCTTAAGGAGTAGTAGTTTGGAGTTACTGAGCATGTGACTCTGTTGCTTTAGGATTTTCCAGTGGTGTTCCACTGCACAGACTAAAATCCAAATTCTTTCTCGTGGCCCCCCATCTCTCTGTCTGATTCATATTCCCCCTCTTGTGCATCATTTTCTATTTTCTAACCACAGCAACCTATTTCCATTTTTCAAATATACTATGTTCATTCCTGCCTCAGGGCCTTTGCATCTGTTTAGGATACTCTTCCTGAGGTCTTCACAGCTCTCAAATCAAATGGTATCTTTCAGGTCTTTCCTGAGCTTTACTGCTAAAGTAGCCCTCTCAGATGCTTTAAAAATTATTTTAATAGTTCATTTGTGTATTTAATTAGGTGTTTGGTTTCTGTTTAGCCTATTGTTTTCTGTTTAGTCTAACTAGAAATAGACAAGCTTCTTTATTTTTTTATTTTTTTTTTAAAGATTTTATTTATTTATTCGACAGAGAGACAGCCAGCGAGAGAGGGAACACAAGCAGGGGGAGTGGGAGAGGAAGAAGCAGGCTCATAGCGGAGGANTATTGTTTTCTGTTTAGTCTAACTAGAATAATAGACAAGCTTCTTTAGAACCATGCCTAGAACCGTGTCTGACACATATTATGTGCTCAGTAATACTTATAGACCAAATGACCCTTGGGTTTTTCAAAGGTAGGGTCTGTGATAGTCTAAGTTTGTCTAGGAACTTACATTTGCATAATCATTTTACAACTTGTGAAAAATTCCATCTACAGTATCTCACTATATTCTTAGACCTATATACAATCCGAGGAAATTAAGGATAACTAATACTGTCCTCCTTTTTAGTTTAGAGTAGGAAGTGGCCATACTGTGACTCATATCCAGATTTAAGTGGTGTGGTTGATGCTGATATCATGTCCTTCACTGTCATTTTTCCATTTTTCATGAGCCCCAGGTGGCTGGGATTAAATGATGGGACAGCAGTGCATGCACCACACAGATGGCCGTGTGGGCTCTGTTCACCAGTCTACCCACATTTGGCATCAGTGCTACCTGATCTGACCACCAAGCTGTTGCTACCACCAGTAGGCACAAAGTCACCATTTCTTCCTTCCATATTAATTCTGTTTAGAATAAAGAAAAATGAATGCTATGTGCTTAAAGCCACCAGATCTTTAACAGTGTTACAAAATGACATCATGAAAACTATCACACCATAGGAGAACAATCGAGGCTTACACCGGAGAAGGTATTTTGCCTGAAATATGAAGATTTTCTTTTTGGACTCATGAAATCTTTGGACTACAAATGAGCTTTTTTAAAAAGGTGAAGAAAATAAAGAACAGGAATGTATAGTGATCTGTAAGAGATCACTTAGCTACTTAGTGGTAGAGCCAGGACTGAATGCAGATTCTTGCCTTTNTGTGCTTAAAGCCACCAGATCTTTAACAGTGTTACAAAATAACATCATGAAAACTTCCATCACACCCTAGGAGAACAATCGAGGCTTACACTGGAGAAGGTATTTTGCCTGAAATATGAAGATTTTCTTTTTGGACTCATGGAATCTTTGGACTACAAATGAGCTTTTTTAAAAAGGTGAAGAAAATAAAGAACAGAAAGGTATAGTGATCTGTAAGAGATCACTTAGCTACTTAGTGGTAGAGCCAGGACTGAATGCAGATTCTTGCCTTTCCAGACCTTCCAGTCTATACAATTTATGCCTCTTTTGACATTAAATCAGACCCTGGGTAGTTTTGCAGGGCCTGAAATTACGAAAACAAGGAGAACAAGATAAAAATATAAGTAATTGGTAGGCTGTGAAGATACCCAGTGATTTGTATTGAGTAACTATGCATACAGCGATTCACTTGACAAATGTTTATTCCATGCGTATGTTATTGTCGGCTCTATTCAAGACACTGGGCGTATAATGGAGAATATGATGGCATTTCTCTCTTCAAGAGCTCATGGTCAAATGGGCCAATATTAAATTGAGCCAATATTAAATGTGTAATTTTGATACACAGTGTTAGGTGCTATAATAAACACAAGCACTTGGGGACACAGAGGTGTGGCAGTTAATCCAGATGGTGGCAGCCAAGAAGAGTTCCTAGAGCATACTGTTCCCAAGCTAAGAGCTACAGGATGAGAAAGAAATCTTTGTGCGAAGAGGGAAACTGTTCCGGGCGGAGAGGAGCACGCATGTCAGTGTGGATGCATTAGTGTATCTTCCCATCCACCGTGACCAAAACACAAAAATAAAATAACAATTATTCTTGGGGCGCCTGGGTGGCACAGCGGTTAAGCGTCTGCCTTCAGCTCAGGGCGTGATCCCAGCGTTATGGGATCGAGCCCCACATCAGGCTCCTCTGCTATGAGCCTGCTTCTTCCTCTCCCACTCCCCTGCTTGTGTCCCCCCTCTCGCTGGCTGTCTCTATCTCTGTCAAATAAATAAATAAAATCTTTAAAAAAAAATAACAATTATTCTTATTCCTTTGTGATCTTTTGAACCACAGTTCTTTGTGAGGAGTCACACATGGTACTCTAACACCTGGATTTCCTCAGATGTGTTCTTATCTGGACTTTCACTTTATAACAGATTCAACACCCTGGCAAAATGGGTTATAGTGAACCCCCACTGGCTGGAAGTGCAGAGGGGTGGGGTTTTATGGACTTTGAAGAAGGCCAGGTTCATATTCATCTAGATCACTTACGCCTACGTCAGAAAATCTTTGGTGTCCACCACCAACTGTGTAATTTAAAATAAACATATTAAGGTGGCACTGAGCCTGATGATGTTAATACATTGTCACAAATGACCAACATAGTTTTATTCTTGGGCTAACTTCCTTAAAGCATTTAAGGATCTATGCCTTTGTAAATGAACAACCCTGAAAATTAAAAGCAAGTGAATTGTTTTTTCTAAAAATCTACATGTTTAGAACCATCTTCACAATAATTATAAAAGTCATAAATTAGAATTTCCTCCTCGAAGGATAATCAGAAATAGATGTTAATCAAAACAAAAGCCAAATGCTTTCTTTTAATCTTTGACCAACTGAAGCATTCATTTCAGATGTCTACCCAAATCTCACAGGTTTCTAGTTTTATCAAATCACACAGAATGATTTTGAGTATACATTTGCTTCTTTCCTTCATTTAAAAGTAACTGTGGAGAGCGATCCATTTCCTAAGAACTCTGCTAGGTACAAGGGACAGAGTTTCCCATCTGCAAGGAATGTATAGCAAGAGGGGGAGTTAGAAGTAGAAGAGCTACCAGTAAGGACACTAGGAAAGAGGGCACCTGTGCCCAGAACTACAGAATCAGAATCTTGGGAGGGTTTGGCCTTGAGAATTTGCATTAAAAACAAAATGAAACAATACTGCTCAAGTTCTTCCCATACACATTCAAGTTTGAGAACCTTTCGTTTGGCAATGGGAGGTCGCTGAAGAATTTAAAGCAAACAAGTAGGGTGAGGGGTTAAGTGTTTTAGGAGGAGTACTTTGGTAGTTGTATGGAGGGAGGCAGGGGATTTTAATTTTGTAATGCAAATTGGACCATGTTGATAATATGGCATCAAATATGGGAGAAAAGTTGGGATAATGCACAGAGATTATATAAATTTAGGACTTGGATGAAGAATTAGTTTCACATGTTATTTAATAATTTTAATTAGTTGAAAGTTTAATATTTTATTTATCTTGTCTTTTCACAAAAGCATATTGCACTTGATCAAGATGTCTTAGCTAAAATATCAGGTGATGAAAGCGACGATGAATTGGAGCTAAGCAAGCACAGGGACAGGGAGGGTGCACTAATCCAAGCAAGAGATAAAGCAGATGAAAGCTATGGCAGGAGAAACAGGGTGGGGAGAATTTTGCCCCCAACAAGGGCAATATTAGAGGGCTTGGTTTCCAATTGTATGGAAAAGACCAGAAGCAAATAACCGTGATTTTTAAAAAATCGCTATTTTGTAATTATTGGATATGGAACTGAGTCGATGAGATTTACCTTAATGAAATCACTTTATGGAAGTGGTTCAATGGAAAACAGCCCAAAGAAAGTACAGCTTAGCATTATCCTTCCCTGTTCTGAAAACAGCTGCTCTGATGACAGAGTGTGTGCATTATCTCTGGATTTAAGGCTTGCTGTTCTGCTTAGCCCTCACCATGCTGTGCTGCAATGACGTGCTCGCGTGCCCACCTCTTGCACGGCGCTGTGAGCACCTCATCGGTAGGACCCATCGTCTTCTATTGCTACAGTGACCTGCACACAGGAGACCCTCCACACTTGGTTTTCGAATACACAAACTGATTAATTGTGGGGCTGACTGTAAGTAGCACTTTCTGGCTTAAAATGACTTCCAGAGAACCCACAGTGTGTGCCTCTAACTCTTCAACAAGCCCACATTGTCCTCTGGCAGTATTCCTACCCTGGACAATCTAAATGAAAGGTGTTCCTCTCAGTCACACAGACAGTTCGGATACTGTATGTCCTAGCAGGGAATAGCTGGAGTCTGAGATCTCTTGCGTGAACCTAAGCAGATGGCCTTCCAGATGTTTTCCCTGGTTAACAGCTGCCATCAGTTTGACTTTGCAGAAATGACCAGGGTGTGTCCATGGTCTTTCAGAGTAAATTCTACAAAAATTTTGCATTAAAGAGTGAAAGTACTGCTACTTCTAAATATTATAGTTACAGTTGCTTAATAGAATTTTTTAAAAATGCAATTTTTAAAGCTTTAGTTTTGCTTTCAAGACTTTAGTTGCTAACATTCCCCAATTCAAGATAATTTTAGAATGTTAGAGATGAATGGGACCTAGAAGATGATTTAGTCCAGTCCCTCCCATATAAATGAGGAGACTCAGACCCACACAAGCTGGGTGACATGCGTAAAGTCTGTGGCTCATTGGCAAAGAGGTTTAGAATCCAGTTTTTTGTGGTAGTTTGCTGAATGTATAAGGATTCTGCTTCAGGTTTATTATGACTAAGTGCTTCTTTTGCTCTCCCACTCACACGTGTTGTCCATTTCCTCTTAAATTCCTTCTATTTCTTTGGTGCCCCTCTCTATTTTCTCCAGGATTTGTGATTAATAAAGTTCAGTCAAATGGAGTAACCCTAATATAAATCAGAAAATATCATTATAGGTTATTTGGTGAACACCAGGTCCATTTCTATGTAAATAAATTATGTTCATGGTATATAATGAAATAAAGAATGAAAATTCTATGGTCCAATGAAAATGTCTGTTTAGTGGGTCTGATCTTGAGTTAGTGAAAAGCACTGTGGTTACTGTTTAAAATGTCAGTAGTACTGTGCTAAACCTTTCACGTCTATCTTTGCATTTAATCCTTATGGTGAGCCTATGAGGTAAGTAAGGTTACCCTCACTATACACCTTAATAAACTGATGCTCAGAAATATTAAATAAATTGCTGAGTTGCACCACTACAAAGTTGCAGAGCCTGGCTGATAGTCTGGAACCACAGCCCCTTTGTGGAAATTCCTGAGAAGTCCATAAGCTGTCATGTGACTCTTCTCTCAGAGGGTCAACAAAACTCATGGAATAGTGAGAGGGTTGGGAGGTATTTTGCAAAGGATATAGTTTCCCAGACTATTTGGGTCATTAAAACAGAGACAGAGAAAAATCATCTGACTCAAACTCTCTGCTTTATCCAGCAGAAAATGCCACCGTAAAACATTTTTGGAACGGTGGGAAAACACTGCATTTGGTGGCTGCAATTTCACTCCTTGAAAGACAAACACTGTGGTCGGGGTTAATATTTCCACAGCATGTGACCCACTCCCCAGCCGTGTGCTTGCCACAGTGCAGGTGTCTAGACCTCCTCTCCTCAATTTCATTCCATTCCCTACCTAACCTCGTTTCTTGTTATGCGGGGCTCTCTGCTTACGTCATAGCCTTCAGTGTCATATTTGGTGCCCTTAGGTTAAACAACAACAGCAACAACCTCGTGATTATAAATCTTTAATTACTTAGCTTTAGAATTTTTATAGGATTGGAAAAATTCATAGAAAAAAACAATAAAGCACTTTATTTCTATATATTAGATCAGATTTCTGCAAATATGTGCAACTTACTTTGCACTATATTTCATTTTATTTTATATATTTTATTTTACCAGAAGTATGAGAAACACTTCTTATGCTTTCAGTTCGTAGAAAGAAGTAATTGTGAACCAATAATCAGGAAATATATGAGAAATGTCTCCAAGTCCGCATTCTAACACTGCCCCTGACATTTTCTATAGCCTCGGTTTAGGCAAATCCCTTAACCTCTTGACATATCTATTTCACTCACTAAAAATCATATGAATCACAAATACCTAGTTCTTTCAGAATCCATGAATTTAGAAGATATTGGGAAATATTTAAACTACATAAAAACATGTAAGATAAAAATGGAGTGAATAGGCTTTCAATCCCCCGCCTCCCTTTAAAAATATCCTCATCCTGTGACCTGAATACTTTGGAGACCTGATTATTTAGTTATTAAACCATTAGAAAGGTTGCCTTCCCACCTGCTCCCAAGCAATACGCAAAGCACTCTCAGATTTTGATGTGTGCTTATGAGAGCACGCAAAGTGCTATCCCCGCTACAACCCACCCTCACCCCGCCTGCCTCTTTTTTTCACTCTCTGTTTTGAAATCTTTATTTCTGAATTTTAGACAAAATATCTGAACAGACTGACTTGTGGTGAACAACTTTTTACATATCAGTCTCCTTTTTTTTTTTTTTTTTTAAGATTTTATTTATTTGAGAGAGAGAGAGGATGACCAGGGTGAAGGGCAGAGGGAGAAGCAGGCTCCCTGCTAAGCAAGGAGCCAGATGTGGAACTCAATCCCGGGACTCTGGGATCATGACCTGGGCTGAGGGCAGATGCTTAAACAACTGAACCACCCAGGTGCCCCTACATATCAGCCTCCTTAACTGAAGAAACAGAAATACCTTCTTCCTGAGTTTTTTACAATATGGCAACTCTAAATCACTGATGCTTACTTATCAATCTATTCCCTGCATCAAAAAAAGGCTTAGCTTTCGACATGATATTTTTCATTCACCAGAGTGAGAAAAGAAAGCAATTAGCATTTAGAAAATGCCAGGTCCAAGGTTCCACCAAAGAACAGTGGGAAAAAACGGTAATTTAGACATTGATATGGTTTATTAAGTAGAAAGAACTCATATGCTTATAAATTAGCAAGACCAATCTCAGGAAATACAGTCTATCAATAAAGGAAACGAAAAAAGAAATATACCCTACTTGCCACAAGAGAAGTGACAAAGGATACTTAGTCTAATAGAAAGTTGAGATACTTTATAAAACAGCCTCTCCCCCCAAGATAAATAGGGAAGTTTAAAAATAACTAACATTTACTGAGCATTTTGTATGAGCCACTCATTGTGTTAAGCATTTTAAAGATCTTGAGTTAGGGACAATTATAATCCAGTTTTACACGTGAGAAAACTGGTGCTCAGAGATGATGGGTAACTTTGTTCAGTGTCTTCCAGCTAGTGAAAGGCAGAACCAGAAGTTGCTGGAGACTGAGATCCATGGTTGTAACTCCTGGAAGCTCTGAAATCTCAAGATCTGGAAAACTCTTAAAGAATTCTACAGAGGTGGGCACCTGGGTGGCTCAGTCAGTTAAGTGTCCAACTCTTGGTTTTGGCTCAGGGCATCATCTCGGAATCACGGGATCGGGCCCTACATTAGGCTCCGCACTCAGCATGGAGTCTACTGGAGTTTTTCTCCCTCCCTTTCCCTCTGCCTCTCCTGCTCATGCTTTCTCTCTCTCTTGCTAAAATAAATAAATAAAATCTTAAAAAAAAAAGTTCTATATAGGCCTCATTTAAGAACACAGGGTGGGAAGAAGGAAGTAATTGCATAAGTGGGTAAGTAGAAGAATAAGTATAAAAAAGGTTGGAAATGTTTGAAATGACACACAATTGATAAAAAAAATTTAAAAATAAGTATATGGAAAAATAAAATATAATCATTCCTATATTTTCCCTATAAATATATTTTTATGAATTCCAATGAATGAAAGTGTTCAAAAGGTACAAACTTCCACTTATAAAATAAATAAGTCATGGGGATGTAATGTATAGCATGGTGACGATAGTTAATAATGCTGTGTTGTATATTTGAAAATTGCTAAGAGAGTAGATTTTAAAAGTTCTCATCACCAGAAAAAAAATTATAACTAAGTGCAGTGATGGATGTTAACCAGACTTAACTGTTGTGATCATTTCACAATATATACATACATTAAATCATTACATTGTACACCTGAAACTAATATAATGATATATGTTAGTTATATCTCAATTAAAAAAAGAAATTAAAAAAGATATAGAGAGACCCTCCCCTAAAAGAAACATATTGATTCCTTGTTTTACCTTTCTTTCTTTCTTTCTTTCTTTCTTTCTTTCTTTCTTTCTTTCTTTCTTTTTTTTTTTTTTAGCAAGCTCCATACCCAGTGTGGAGCCCAACTCAGGGATTGAACTCACAATTCTGAGATCAATACCTGAGCTGAGATCAAGAGTTGGATGCTTAACAGATGGCCCCCTGGGCACCCCAATTCCTTATTTTAGGATGGGTAAAAAAACATTTAATATAGCAACAGAAAAACTATATATTACATGAAACATATTCTTTATTTAATGAGGATGTTTAATGTATTAACATAAAGTTGATTCAAAAAATTATAAAACTATTAATTACTTTTAAATCTTTTCCATTTCTACTACCATTTGAGCTGCATGCTGCTGTACTGTGGTCTAACAGTGTTAGTTTTATCCATTTATAAGAAAGCAATGAAAGCAGGGAAAAAGGGAAATTGTTCTAGGAAGGCCAATAAACATTTCATGAATTTTTGAGTTAAAGTCTCTCACGTGGAGAAAAAACTCATTTTGATTCTTTCAACAGCATATTTTGTGGTTTATTGAGGGCTGGGTATAAGAGTATACGTAAGATGTGACTGACGCTTCAGGGAGTTGCCAGTGGAGAAGACAGCGAATGTAAGAACAATAAATAAGAAGGTGTGGTCATCTGATCAAGCTAACTTCCTAATTCAGATTGTGGTGCTTCTACTTCCTAGTCAGAAACAACCTTGAAAAAGTTGATTAGTTTTTTTTTGGGGGGGGGCTCAGTTTCCTTATCTGTAAAATGGGGACCTGTTAATATGTACATCATGTCAGCTGCCATTTTGAAACCTGTGATAAGTGGCAGAACAGAGTGGGATGGGAGCAGAACGGACGAAGAGGTTGATTATCTCACTGTGTGAGGAAACATCTCAGAGAGATGACTGAGGATAGAAGATGCGGGCCTGGGTACAGTGAGTGGCTGGCCCTTCCCTAGTTCTAACCAGAGCTTTCATCTCTTTTGTATATTGTGTTTTCAGTTAAGATTTTTATTTGAAGAAAAGGATCTGCTCCCTAAAAATTATTTGCATTTTAAGAAAAAGATTCATTGAAGTTTCTGATCAAGGAAGAAATATGATCAGATCTGAATTTTGGAATAACTTTGGGAATACTTACTTGGAATATGGAATAACTCTGGGAATGCAAAGATTACATAGATTTTACAACGTAAGCAGAAACTGTTCTAAGTATTTTATAAATATTAATTGATGGATGTTGGGGAGGAGGATATGAAAAAAACTAGACAAGGGATTTCCCCAACAACTCAGGACCTTTAGCACTGAGAGTCCTCATATATTCACTTTATAAACAAGCCCTTCATTATCAGTACTTTCTGCTTCTTCTAAAATTTACATTCTTTTCTTCACGTAGTTGTGAGAACAAACTTGTAAAGAGTTTGGGGATATTTTTTTTTTTAACTACTTTGTATGTTGGACTTGTTAGGAATTATTCTGATGCACAGGAACTCAGTATGGGCATAGTTCAGGCTTTCCCAGGATTGGGCAGGGCAGAAGTGATGAATGATCACGTGCTGCAAAGAGAGCCAGACATAGCCCTCAACAGAATTGGTACCATCCTTTGGCAGCTGTTTTGGGAATCTCTGCCGATTTTTTGGGTTGCCATGAAGACAGGGTGCTGCTGGCATTTAGTGGGCAGAGGCCAGGGATGCTAGACACCCTGCCATGCACAAAGTGGTTGCCCATCTTACATAGCTTTCATATATGCATGAAAGTAAAACACCCAAGTCTAACTACAGAAGCCTGTAACCCAATACTTTTACACAAGGTTAAACACAAGCTATTTTTGGCATGGTTTTAATATACACTGAATTTATCAGGAATGGAACTACTGTGTGTATGGAGGAAAAGTGATTTTGTTCAGGTTTTTTATTGGCCAGTTGTTCACTGTTTTGGAAAATAACATCACAAAGCAGTAACACTGCTCTTGGCATTTGAGTTTCCAATCCACTCACCTGTATAAGTCAGCCTTTGTAGCTGCCACATTCACCACGAGCCCATGGTGAGTCTACCTCAGGACAGATCCAAGTGTCTGATTACTTCATTATGCTACAAGCTGAAGTTGTGCTTTAGGGGGCATTTATATATTTTCCCTTTATATCTAGGGCCCTGTATTTGTTTCTTTGAGATAGTCTGTGCAGGTAGGTTATACCGAAATTTCTTTGAGGCAAATAAAGATGTCTCATAAAATATTTGCTATAAAAATGGATCTTGGAGTGTGACAGGGTTGAGAGTCAATGTGTCAGAATAACACAAAAGCATTTTCAAACCACTTGGTTTCTCTTACATTACAGTGGATAGGGAATCAATTTCATTTCTTAATTAGACTTTAACTTTTCCAAGCAGAGGCCACTTTTATTCACATGCTGTGGCAAAGGGGGAATGATAAAGCATTCCAAAAGCAAGAAGACCCTTGCGTGCGTGCCACACAAAGGTCCAGCCATCAAAGTGCAGGGGATTCAGCAGGCCGGGCTACACCACGGTCCTGGGCAAGATGCTTGAGGTTATTGTACGTCTGCAATTTGGGAAAATACACTTTTAGCATCAGGTCCCATGCTAGCTGTTTGTCTTGACATGCAGTCAGAAGTAACTCAGGAAGTGATATATTATAGCTCTGCCTTTTTGTACTGGAGGCAAATGGTTTTTAATAACTTGCTAATATACTTTGGATATAAATTTGCATATAAAAACAAAAATGCAACTATTCATTATATACCAAATTTGCCAGCATGGAAAAACAGTCGAAATACAAATTCTTCTAAAAAATTGTCATTTCTTAAAAAAAAAAAAAAAGACATATCTTGATTTTCTTCTCTGGTCTTTCATCTCTTTGGCCTAAAATTTTCATCAAATTGTGCCAGTTTATCAATAATGCATTTGTCAGCATATCATTTACATATGTCCAAAGCAAGATGTGTAGACCCTTTTGAGTCAACCTGGGTCTATATACCTTTGAACAAACTGAACTCACCATCGACAATTTGGTTATTTCATGTGCTAGCTATTATTTGAAAAAAGCTTCTCTAGTGGTTGCATCAAAATATCTTTTAGTCCAGGTGCCCCATGCTAACAGATCATTTTATGTTTCAAGTACATTTCTAAGTATTAGTCTTTTCTTACATAAAATAAATTGGAACATTTATTAAATTTTTTTGCAAAGAAAATGAAGAAAAGATGTGTATCTATAATGGGATAGGAAGCAGGGAGAGGGAGAGATGGAAACCATGATTTCTACTCATTAACTTTCCATTCATAAACTAAGATAAATTCTTGCTTTATAACTCTAATGGGTATTTCTGAACAGCTTGTTGGCAGGCACTATCTTAACAACAAGTAAAAATATTTGATTCACAGTTCTAGAGGCCCTGAATATGAATATAAATTTCCTTCCTCTTTTAACACCAATATTAGTTGTATCTAATATATACTAAATCCTGGTAATTGGTAGTTCATGTAGATCCTGAGACCACTTATTGCTATTTACTGTAGCAGTGTCTTTAATTAAAACAATAATTTCCATGAATAGATAGGATAGGAAAGCTTAATTCAGGACTAGTTAACATCTAACTTCTAATTTACCTATTAGGATTAATCATGCAAAGCAAATGTTACAATAACCAGTCATTATTTTTTAATTTTTGTTTAGCAGTGTAATAAGGGGGACATATTTTCTGATTATTCATTAGAAATGGCTCACCCCAAAAGTCTTTCCTAGATAACTAACTAGATCATAATATCTAATTATATTCTAATTATATTCTAAGTATCTAACTAGATAATTCTGAAGTAGATAATTGTTGTAACTAGTAAGAATTCTAATTAGACAATTTGGTATCTTGAAAAAAATATTTGTTAGACCCTTTTTGGGTTTTCAATATAAGGATTTTTGTCTTGGTTTTATAAATATGTATTTTGAAAATATTTATTCACTATGAGCAAGATAGTGTGCAAGGTGCTAATTTTGTTCGAGAATATCCCTAAGTGCTGGGCTTATTGGGAGTAAATGGGAAGGACTACAGAATGTAATCTGATTAACAGCAGTTACTCTTTCTCAGGATCACAGAATCTAGCAATTATTACAATCACCCATAAGAATTAGTATCAGTTTCTCTTATTTTAGGATCTAATTATTTTCTACCTGGGATAGCATTTTTTTCTATCTTAATTTTTTTTGTACTCCACATTAACAAATTCAGTGCCTTATTTAACCATTTAGGCTCTCAACAAGATAATTGAAAACCTGCTTTTTTCATTCCTTTTCCTCTTTCCCTCATACTGGAAGCCATCACCTAGTCCATGAAACATTTTTTGAGGTCTTCCATTACCAAGAGATCTTTTTCCCTAGATGCTCCAGACATTCTCCCATGTCTCTTTACAGGAATCACCACATTTGATCTAGTTTTCTAATTCTTTATGTACTTGTATCTCCCAAATGCTAACTGTTGGGAGGGCTGGGCTTCTTTTATTGTGTACCCTTATTGCAACCTCCACCAACCAGACACCTCAACACACACACGCACACACACACAGACACTCCTAGCCCATTCTCAATAGTATCTATTTGTCTTTTGACAAGGCTTTCTGAGAAATTTTAGGTCAAAAATTTTTAGATGTATTATTTTAGTATATTATTTAGTATATATATTTATATATATTTAGTTTATATATTTATATATTTAGTATATATTTAGTATAATATTCAGTTTATTATTTGTTTGGAATATTTTCATGAAAATCAATTTCCATTATAAATTCATCAACAATGCCAACACCATTTTTGAACTATTATATCCTCAGGAAGATTTAGGGTCTATCAATTAGAGTTTGAAATGCAAAAATGTGAGGACATACCAAAGAAAGTGTGACATTTGTATAGGTATGATTAAATTAGTAGACATTATTGGTTTCTTTATGTGCCACTTCAGGCACATCCACATAGTGACGTTTATGGCATGTGTTTTGATTTGTTGGTACCTATGACTTACCAGCTGTTAAGTAGTTTGAATACTGCAACATACATATCAATCCTTGCTTCAGTGTCAAATCATAGGGTCTCTTTCCCCACTATGATGGTTGAGTATATTACTGGGCATTACAGAGAAGAAACTAAGACCCAGTTTTCTCTGTAGGGTTAACTGAGTCAAAGCAGCTTATAGTGACTCCAACACCAAGGGATTTCATGAAAAAAACCTCTCAGTTTTTAGAACAAATAGAAAGGGCACTGAAAAAATAGAGCACTGAAGAGAAAATGCTCGTAGAGAAGTTGAGTTTTGTGGAGTTCTGAGAAAATCAAAGTGGGGGGAATGTATTTGTTTTGGCGTCATTACGTATTTGACTGTCATTCTTTCAACAAGGTAGTTCTGAAATTTGTATAATTTCCTTTCAAACACTATAAAAAATGAAAATAACATTTAATAATATAGAAGCCCCTCCTTTGAAAAGAAATGTACATTTATGCCATTTTTTACAATGAAACAGAAATGCACCCTTACAGTTGTCATAAACCTCCTCTGAATTGGCATTCTTCTTTAAATGGAGAGTTTTCAATAGAATAACATTTAGAGATTTTTTAAAATACATTTTTTGATATTATCCCAAGAAGTTTTTGAAATATTTATTCCCTTCACATAATAAACAACATACTGCTTTTACTATTGAAGACAATGAAGACGTGTATAGTTTTATTCTAAAGTAATTATTAGAAAAAATCTTTAATACTTAAGAAATTGTGAAGAAATTTGGAACCCAATATGATAGTACAGTTTATGTTAACTTGACTGAACCAAAGCATATCCAGAGATTTGGTCAAACATTATTCTGGTGTGTCTGTGAGGGTATTTTTGGATGAGAATAGCATTTTAATCTGTAGACTTGGTAAAGCAGATTGCCTCCCTGATGTGGGTGGCTCTCACCCAATCAGTTGAAGGCCTGAATAGAATCAAAAAGGCCAACCCTCTCTTAAGTAAGAGGGCACCCCTTCTGGCTGATGACTTGAGCTGGGACACTGATCTTTTCCTGCTTTTGGATTATATTAATAATACATTAGTTCACTTCTCAGTGTGTTTTTCAATAAATGAAATATTTAAAGGAATACATTTTAGATCCATCCCTTTTTCCTCAAATTGATTCAAGTGATACTAATCTAATCATTGGCATTTCTCCACATAATTTATATCCACTTCAGAAACATGATGATTTAAAAAATATTTAATACATTTCATATTTCATATTTCATCTTTTTTATCTAAATGGCTTTATTCTTTAGTAATTCCGTACTTTGCTATCACAGCCATGATTGCTCATGGTTTCTTTTATATATAAGTAACCAATTGTAGTGACAAATATTTTCATGTGGATGGGAACAAAACACTAATGGGTAGGAGTAGTGTTATTTTAATAACATTTTCATTTGAATTATACTACAATTGGTTATTTTTCCTTGTCTTCATTCTTTACGGAAAACTTTTAATTTTTTACTGCCTCTTAAAAATATATATAGGATCAAAACAGTCTACCACGAGTAACACTGACTTGATGTGCTTTTGGCTATTTCCTCACATATCTGAAAGTCTTAGTTTTTCCCTTACAGAAATTGTGTGAGAGGGAGAGAAGTATATGCCATCATCCTGCCTGTCTTCAAACCCACCCCTGACACTAAATTATCTCATAGTGTAGCTTCATGTTGCAATATCGAATCCATAAGCTGAAAGCATTGGTTTTACTGATTTTATATAACTCCTGGCTAGTCCATCCTTTGGTTTTACATTTGATCATCATAATTATATGGGTGTGAACCAATTCTGAAAATATCTGACCTTTCCTTCCAGGGCATCTCTAGCTTAAAAAAGAGCACTCTAGAAAAATGGCTCTCAACCACGTCAATTTTGGGCCCCAGGGGACCACTGGCAATGTCAGGAGACATTTTTGATTGTTACTTTTGTAGAGAAGGTACTTCTAGCACCTAGTGGCTAAGAGTTCTGCCAAACATCCTACAGGTCACTGGATAGCTCTCGTCGACATAGTCCCAAATGTCTGTAGCCGAGAGATTGAGAAACTAAGCTGGAGAAGAACAGCTCAGAAGCACTTGAATGGGGTGGATGGCATTCCAAGCAGACAGAACTTTTCGTCGGTTTGAAGAAATCGTACAGTACAGATCGGTCCTCCTGGGGCTAGAGAGAGGTAACACACTTCCGTAACAGGATTTTCCATAGGGTAAGACAACAGTAGTTCAGCCCCTGCCATAGTATATTATAGAGATTGGTTTGGGGGTTAATGAAACACAAAGAGCTATAAAAGCATCTTCAATAAAATACTAGTGAGATTTCACACATTGTAATTGAGGGATAAGAGGGTAACAACATTGCTTCCCAGAATTAAAGGAATATTTTCCCGCTTATTCAATTAATTTCTTTTGTAGCTTGAGTGATGATGGTAAATGTCCATTCTGCATTGAGAATTTAAGCTCCATTCCATGATGAAGAAAATCCAGACATTATAGCCTCTCCTTTCTTTTCCTTCCAGTTGATCAAACACACATCTGAAGACTACAAATTGCATTAACCACGACAAACTATCAGGAACAATTCTTCAAAGGCTATTTATCAAATCCATAAATGTGATGGAGCAATCAAGGAAATTCTCCCTCATTATGTTATTGCATCAATTGTCAGGTGCACATATTTTCACTTTTAACTTTTCTGAAACAAAGTTTAACTTACAGGGCAAAGCCTCGTGCAGTCACCTTTAGCCAGGTAGCGGTCATGCTATAGTTACATAAAAATTTTCTGATAAGATAATGTCACCATCAGCGTATCCTTTATTCAATAAAATAAGGGTGGGACCCTTGAAGTCTGCTAACAGAGGCATAGCCAACACCTTCTGGACACTCACATGCATAGTAAAAAGAAGACCCAGACTCTCACAAATTGTATTTTGAAAGATTCTTCATAGCTATTAACTCACACAGTTTCCTTCATGAATTATTCTAGAAATAGTATGCAAGCAATTAGAATATGGAAAGTACTCAGGCTTCTGAGACCAGAAAAGGCAAATCATGAGAGAATTCTAGAGGAGAGTTAAGATGGCGGAGGAGTAGGGGACCCCTTTTTCAGCTGGTCCCCTGAGTTGAGCTGGATAGGTACCAGACCAGCAGGAACATCCATGGAATCAGCCTGAGATGCAGGAAGATACATCTGGAACTCTACAAATGAACACCTCCAGCGCTGAGTATCGAGGTACGAAGCGGGGAACCGTGAAACCGCGCACAGATATCGGAAGATAAATGGAAGGGGGAGGGAGCCGGTGCGTCCGGGCGCCGGGAAGCAGTAGCCACCTGCATGGGGGAGAGGGCAGACTGCAGACTTGCACCCTTGAGACAGTAGACTGAGACCGTGAGCTGGGGGCGCGCGCTACCAAGCATCTCACGGAACTCCAGAATTCTGGTCTGCTCACTGGATCCAGACTGAGACCAGGAGCTCCGGGAGTGCACGCGGGGAGGCTGGCGGCTGGTGGACCACCTACACGGGGGAGCGGGCGGACTCGCGGACGGCACCCGCGAGACAGCAGACTGAGACCGGGAGCTCGGGGAGTGCGCACGGGGCAGCTGGCGGCTGGCGGACCACCTGCATGGGGGAGTGGGCGGACTCAGGGACGGCACCCGCGAGACAGCAGACTGAGACCGGGAGCTCTGGGAGCGCACGCGGGGCGGCTGGTGACTGGCAGCTGGCGGGGTTAGAAACACAAAGGACAGAGACGCGCTGGCCCTGGAAGTGAGGGCTGGGACGCTGGGTGTGGGGCGCACAGCCTGGGATGCTACAGGGTTGAGCAGCACCAACAGAAACAGAGTTAAAGTGGCCAGAACATCAGTGGAGAAATGGGCCGCAATCCCTCTGTTCTGTGACAGAGGCTGAATTTCGGCCGCTGCTGCTCTGACTCTCAGAAGAGGCACAGCAGACCACCAGGGAAAGCCGCCAGAGAACAAAAGCCTGGAAATACCGGCTCACAGCGTGCCCACCCCCATTCCCCCTTGCAGGGGACATGGAGACTCTACCCAAACAGGGTTGCCTGAGTATCGGAACGGCAGGCCCCTCCCCCAGAAGGCAGGCTGAAAAATCAAGAAGCCCACAACCTGGGGCGCCTGAGTGGCGCAGTCATTAAGCACCTGTCTTCGGATTAGGGCATGATCACAACGTTCCGGAAAGGAGTTCCTCATCGGGCTTCTCCGCAGGGAGCCTGCTTCTTCCTCTCCCACTCCCCTGCTTGGGTTCCCTTTCTTGCTGACTGTCTGTCTCTCTCTCTCAAATAAATAAATAAAATCTTTAAAGAAGAAGCCCACATCCCTAAGATCTCTATAAAACAAGGGAGCACGGCCTGGATCCCAGTGAATAATTTGGGCTCGGGACAACCCCGCAATCTCTCCTCATCAGAATGACGAGAAGGAGAAGTCCCCCCCAGCAAAGAAAAGATAATGAGTCTGTGGCCTCTGCCACAGAATTAATACATATGGATGTATCCCAATTATCAGAAATGGAATTCAGAGCAACAATGGTCAAGATGATGAGTAGACTTGAAAAAAGGACTAACGAAAATGTTACTGAGAATATAGAATCCCTAAGGGCAGGAATGAGAGCGAAGTTGGAAGAAATTAAAAATTCTATGAGCCAAATGCAGGCAAAACTAGAGGCTCTGACGGCCAGGGTGAATGAGGCAGAAGAACGCATTAGCGAATTGGAGGATGGGTTAGTAGAAGAAAAAACGAAAATAGAAGCTGGTCTTAAAAAAATCCACACCCACGAATGTAGATTACGGGAGATTACTGACTCTATGAAACGATCCAATGTCAGAATCATCGGCATCCCTGAAGGGGTGGAGAAAAACAGAGGTCTAGAAGAGATATTTGAACAAATTGTAGCTGAAAACGTCCCTAATCTAGCAAGGGAAACAAGCATTCGTGTCCAAGAGGCAGAGAGGACCCCATTCAAGCTCAACCACGACAAGCCTAAGCCACGGCATGTCATAGTGCAATTCGCAAATATTAGATCCAAGGATACAGTATTGAAAGCGGCCAGGGCAAAGAAATTTCTCACGTACCAAGGCAAAGGTATCAGGATTACGTCAGACCTGTCTACAGAGACCTGGAATGAGAGAAAGGCTTGGGGGGGCATTTTTAAAGCTCTTTCAGAGAAAAACATGCAGCCAAGGATCCTTTATCCAGCAAAGCTGTCATTCAGAATTGATGGAGAAATAAAGACGTTCCNCCAAGGATACAGTATTGAAAGCAGCCAGGGCAAAGAAATTTCTCATGTACCAAGGCAAAGGTATCAGAATTACATCAGACCTATCTACAGAGACCTGGAGTGAGAGAAAGGCTTGGGGGTGCATTTTTAAAGCTCTTTCAGAGAAAAACATGCAGCCAAGGATCCTTTATCCAGCAAAGCTGTCATTCAGAATTGATGGAGAAATAAAGACGTTCCAAAATCGCCAATCATTAACCAATTTCGTAACCACGAAACCAGCCCTACAGGAGATATTAAGGGGGGCTCTATAAAGGTAAAAAGGCCCCAAGAGTGATACAGAGCAGCAAGTCACAACCGATACAAAGACTTTAAAGAGAAATGGCATCATTAAAATCATATCTGTCAATAATCTCTATCAATCTAAATGGCTTAAACTCTCCCATAAAACGCCACAGGGTTGCAGATTGGATAAAAAGACATGACCCATCCATTTGCTGTCTACAAGAGACTCATTTTGAACCCAAAGATGCATTCAGACTTAGAGTGAGGGGATGGAGTACCATCTTCCATGCAAATGGACCTCAAAAGAAAGCTGGAGTAGCAATTCTCAAATCAGATAGATTGGATTTTAAACTAGAGGCTATAGAGAGAGATACAGAAGGGCACTATATTATTCTTAAAGGAAGTATTCAACAAGTGGATATGACAATTATTAATATATATGCCCCCAACAGGGGAGCAGCAAGATACACAAGCCAACTCTTAACCAAAATAAAGAGACATATAGATAAGAACACAGTAATAGTAGGGGACCTCAACACCCCACTATCAGAAATAGACAGAACACCCTGGCAAAAACTAAGCAAAGAATCAAAGGCTTTGAATGCCATACTCGACGAGTTGGACCTCATAGATATATATAGAACACTACANGATATATATAGAACACTACACCCCGGAACCAAAGAATACTCATTCTATTCTAAAGCCCATGGAACATTCTCAAGAATAGATCATGTTCTGGGACACAAAGCAGGTCTCAAATGATACCAAAAGATTGAAATTATCCCCTGCAAATTCTCAGACCACGATCTGAAATCGGAAGAACTCAACCACAAGGAAAAACCTGGAAGAAACTCAAACACTTGGAGGCTAAGAACCATCCTGCTCAAGAATGACTCGATAAACCAGGAAATCAAAAAACAAATTAAACAATTTATGGAGACCAACGAGAATGAATACACAACGGTCCAAAACCTATGGGATACTGCAAAGGCAGTCCTAAGGGGGAAATACATAGCCATCCAAGCCTCACTCAAAAGAATAGAAAAATCTAAAATGCAGTTTCTATATTCTCACCTCAAGAAACTGGAACAGCAACAGAGGGACAGGCCTAACCCACTGACAAGGAAGGAGTTGACCAAGATTAGAGCAGAAATCAATGAATTAGAGACCAGAACCACAGTAGAGCAGATCAACAGGACTAGAAGCTGGTTCTTTGAGAGAATCCATAAAATTGATAGACCACTGGCAAAACTTGTCCAAAAACAAAGAGAAAGGACTGAGATTATTAAAATTATGACTGAAAAGGGAGAGGTCACGACCAGCACCATTGAAATTGCAAGGATTATTAGAAACTTTTATCAACAGCTATATGCCAAAAAACTAAACAATCTGGAAGAGATGGAGGCCTTCCTGGAAACCTATAAACTACCAAGACTGAAACAGGAAGAAATAGATTTCTTAAATAGGCCAATTAACTATGAAGAAATTGAGTCAGTGATAAACAACCTTCCAAATAATAAAACTCCAGGCCCAGACGGTTTTCCTGGGGAATTCTACCAAACATTCAAAGAAGAAATAATACCTATTCTCCTAAAGCTATTTCAAAAAATAGAAACAGAAGGAAAGCTACCAAACTCATTCTATGAGGCTAATATTACCTTGATCCCCAAACCAGGCAAAGACCCCCTCAAAAAGGAGAATTACAGACCGATTTCTCTAATGAATATGGATGCCAAAATCCTCAACAAGATCCTTGCTAATAGAATCCAACAGTACATTAAAAGGATTATCCATCATGACCAAGTGGGATTCATACCTGGGATGCAAGCATGGTTCAACACTCGCAAATCAATCAATGTGATACATCATATCAACAAGAAAAGACTCAAGAACCATATGATCCTCTCAATTGATGCAGAAAAAGCATTTGACAAAATACAGCATCCTTTCCTGATTAAAACCCTTCAGAGTGTAGGAATAGAGGGTACATTTCTCAATCTCATAAAAGCCATCTATGAAAAGCCTACTGCAAGCATTATTCTCAATGGGGAAAAGCTGGAAGCCTTTCCCTTAAGATCAGGAACACGACAAGGATGCCCACTCTCGCCACTATTATTCAACATAGTACTAGAAGTCCTTGCAACAGCAATCAGAAGACAAAAAGGGATCAAAGGTATCCAAATCGGCAAAGAAGAAGTCAAACTGTCTCTCTTTGCAGATGACATGATACTCTATATGGAAAACCCAAAGGAATCCACTCCCAAACTATTAGAAGTTATAGAACAATTCAGTAAGGTGGCAGGATACAAAATCAATGCCCAGAAATCAGTTGCATTTCTATACACGAATAACGAGACTGAAGAAAGAGAAATTAGGGAATCCATCCCATTTACAATAACACCAAAAACCATACGTTACCTTGGAATTAACTTAACCAGAGACGTAAAGGACCTATATCCTAGAAACTATAGATCACTTTTGAAAGATATTGAGGAAGACATAAAAAGATGGAAAAATATTCCATGCTCATGGATTGGAAGAATTAACATAGTTAAAATGTCCATACTACCCAGAGCAATCTACACTTTCAATGCTATCCCGATCAAAATACCGAGGACATTTTTCAAAGAACTGGAACAAATAGTCCTTAAATTTGTATGGAACCAGAAAAGGCCCCGAATCTCCAAGGAACTGTTGAAAAGGAAAAACAAAGCTGGGGGCATCACAATGCCGGATTTCGAGCTGTACTACAAAGCTGTGATCACAAAGACAGCATGGTACTGGCACAAAAACAGACACATCGACCAATGGAACAGAATAGAGAACCCAGAAATGGACCCTCGGCTCTTTGGGCAACTAATCTTTGATAAAGCAGGAAAAAACATCCGGTGGAAAAAAGACAGTCTCTTCAATAAATGGTGCTGGGAAAATTGGACAGCTACATGCAAAAGAATGAAACTTGACCACTCTCTCACACCATACACAAAAATAAACTCCAAATGGATGAAAGACCTCAATGTGAGACAGGAATCCATCAAAATTCTAGAGGAGAACATAGGCAACAACTTCTATGACATCGGCCAGAGCAACCTTTTTCACGACACATCGCCAAAGGCAAGAGAAATAAAAGATAAAATGAACTTATGGGACTTTATCAGGATAAAGAGCTTCTGCACAGCCAAGGAAACAGTCAAAAAAACTAAGAGACAGCCCACGGAATGGGAGAATATATTTGCAAAGGACACCACAGATAAAGGACTGGTATCCAAGATCTACAAAGAACTTCTCAAACTCAATACACGAGAAACAAATAAACAAATCATAAAATGGGCAGAAGATATGAACAGACACTTTTCCAATGAAGACATACAAATGGCTAACAGACACATGAAAAAATGTTCAAAATCATTAGCCATCAGGGAAATTCAAATCAAAACCACACTGAGATACCACCTTACGCCAGTTAGAATGGCAAAGATAGACAAGGCAAGAAACAACAATTGTTGGAGAGGATGTGGAGAAAGGGGATCCCTCCTACATTGTTGGTGGGAATGCAAGTTGGTACAGCCACTCTGGAAAACAGTGTGGAGGTCCCTTAAAAAGTTAAAAATTGAACTACCCTATGACCCAGCCATTGCACTACTGGGTGTTTACCCCAAAGATACAGACGTAGTAAAGAGAAGGGCCATATGCACCCCAATGTTCATAGCTGCATTGTCCACAATAGCCAAATCATGGAAGGAGCCGAGATGCCCTTCAACAGATGACTGGATTAAGAAGCTGTGGTCCATATATACAATGGAATATTACTCAGCTATCAGAAAGAACGAATTCTCAACATTTGCTGCAACATGGACGGCACTGGAGGAGATAATGCTAAGTGAAATAAGTCAAGCAGAGAAAGACAATTATCATATGATTTCTCTCATCTATGGAACATAAGAACTAGGAGGATCGGTAGGGGAAGAAAGGGATAAAGAAAAGGGGGGTAATCAGAAGGGGGTGAAGCATGAGAGACTATGGACTCTGAGAAACAAACTGAGGGCTTCAGAGCAGAGGGGGTGGGGGAATGGGTTAGGCTGGTGATGGGTAGAAAGGAGGGCACGTATTGCATGGTGCACTGGGTGTTATACGCAACTAAGGAAGCATCGAACTTTACATCGGAATCCGGGGATGTGCTGTATGGTGACTAACATAATAAAAAAATCATAAAAAAAAAGAAAAGGCAAATCACAATAATAGAATCTTTTCTCAAGATACTGTTGGAATTGTAAAGAACAGCAAGCTTGTTCCTTTTACTGAATCTCACTTGAAGGTATCTCAACTGCATTCATATTGTTCCCTGACCTACTGGATTGTTTATGGTTCCTTAAAACATAGGGCAGGTACACTCCGTGGTACTCACCATTACTCCCATAAAGTAGAGAACCACACAAGTAAGAGAGAAAACAAAAGAACAATTAGCGGCAGTTTCCTGTAATAATTTCCAGGGTATGAATCTTTGTTATGACTTAGGAACAGCTATAAGAAGAGAAAGGTCTAAATGCTCAAATGACAAAATCCACTTCTCAAATATGCTGCATAACCTTCAAATTTCCCTGGAGAAGAGCATTGCTATGTTTATGAAATGTCACTTAGCTTACAAATAGGAGGACCTTCTACCTGGAGATGGGCCAATGATATGGAGGACAGTGGTGTGCCAAGGGCTTTTTCCAAAAAACAACTTTCTTCAGAAAGACCAGACTGAGAGCAAGACAGACTTTGTGAAACTGGGGTAAAAATTAGAATTGGGTATCACACACTTCGGGAATTGAAGAACCATCACGACTAGTCATCATTATTCACAAGAAAGAGCAGCTGAGGCTCTGGTTCCAGGGTAGGACTGGATTTCATCTCCCTTTGAAATGCCCAAAGACTTAACTATTGGTGATCTGGTAGGGTTATCAGCTCATCAGTGTCTCCCTGTAAAAGAGCTCTCACATAAGCAATGCACATCAGACGATGGGAGTATTCTCCACCTGGAATGGTTAAAATGTTCTCTGCAGAAATGGTCCTCTGCCTTTACCATAGTCTGGGAAGAGAGCAAGAAGACAGAACCCGGCACAAGTGCACTTCCCAGTATTTGTATCACTGCCCTAAAATCCACTGAAAACATTATTTTGCTTTACATTTTTTCCCTGCATCTGTACAGTTATGCAAATGTCTTCTAGACAGGAACCAAGGTCTTCTAGACAGCGTTGAAGAAATAAGTAAAATAAATATTCCATAGTTGGTAGAAGAAAATTTCTAATATGCGTAGTGTCAATTTTTAAAGTTTCCCTTGTGGTTTATTGTGGTAAAATTCTAATAGTTTTATCTCCTATGATTTCAATATTGAAATTTTCACCCGACTCATCACTTGCCAAAAGGGTTCTGTCTACTTATACATATCAAACTACCTGTAGTACTTGCATTGCAACTTTGAGCCAAAGAACAAAAGAACAATATTTAATTAAAATATTAAAAAAATAAATTGTAAACAAAAAAGCATATGGAACTAGCCTGGGATACTTTTCTAATCAAAACTCTTATAACAGTTCCACAATTTCAACCATTTAGATACACCTCTTGTCCCCATCTCTGATTTGGTTCTTTTGTTCCCCTAAATTGCAATCAAGTTCTAAATCATAGAATTACAGACTTTTCAAAATGAAACTTAGCGAGCAATTGAATAGTAGTGATAAAAAAAATAAATAAAATAAGCAAAATGACAAGTGAGTCTTACATCTACAACTCTGGGAGAAAATTTGGAAAACTCGTTTAAAAAGTGAATTAGAATTTGTTGCTCCTTAGCAACGCTTTTATAATATTATCACAGATTCATACAGTAGGGTGGACTTTCAGGATCATCTAGTTCAAACTCCAACCAGATACAGAATCTGCATAGCATCCAATGACAGCAGCCGTTCAGGTTTTATTTAAGCACCTCGAATCTCTATACCTCTCTGAAGATGATTCTGCCTCATACTTCATAGAGGTAAATAGACACCAGACTGAAATGCCTTCTTAAGATGAGATATATTAGCCTATTCCTACACTTTGCCAGTGATGTGATGGTAAATGTTTAACAAGCATTAGTCCATGAAAAACAGAACCCTTGATTTGTACCGTACGTTGATTCCCATGGTGTAAATACTAATGTCAGGTCCTATGACAGTGGAGTTGTGAAGAGATGCACATAACCTCTTCTCACGAGTAAACAGTCCTTCCCTTTGTGACTTTGATGATTCTGTCAAAGGCCAATCCCTCAACTTTAGTTCTGGATCCAATTCCATTTTATTTTCTCAAAACTTCACTTACAGTTAAACCTCCTTTCTCCTAAACCATCAATTTATCCATTTCTGGAGGAAAGTTACTACAAGCCATCTAACATGGTATGTGTGATCACAACACTCTTTCTTTATTCTTTCAATAGCAGTTATTACTACTTGCTAGTTTTCCACGTATGTTTAAATTTTTAATTATATTTATATTCTGTATCCCTTAATTGGAGCGGAAGCCTTACAAGTTCAGGGTCTTTTTTTTTTTTTTTAATCTGGCCCACAAACTTATCACCAGGGCCTAAAGTAATTCTAGGCACATTGTACAAACTCAGCGTATAGCAATTTATGGAAACAACAGGAAATTTCACTATATAGCTTTCCGGTTTTGATAGAACTTACTGTTAGAAATTTCATCTTTATGGAGCACTTGGGTGGCTCAGTCGGGTAGGCATCTGTCTTTGGCTCAGGTCATGATCCCAGGGTCCTGGGATTGAGCCCTGCATTGGGCTCCCTGCTCGGTGGGGAAGTCTGCCTTTCCTAGGGTCCTGGGATTAAGCCCTGCATTGGGCTCCCTGCTCAGAGGGTAAGTCTGCCTCTCCCTCTCCATCTGCCTCTCCAACTGCTCATGCTCTCTCTCACTCTTTCTCAAATAAATAAAATCTTAAAAAGAAATTTCCTCTTTACGTTGGTGGGGATGAGCCTTCTAATTCTACCTGCCGACCTCAGATATGCATTGATTATTAAGTCTGTGTGCTGGTAGAGGAAGACAATGTATATGCACGGATCATCAAAATACTTTAATCAGTTACTTGAAGGAATCACATCAGTTTGAAAGTAATAAAATACATATTTACTTATTCTTATACATTCGCATAGAGTATGCCACATTATTTTAAATTGCTATTTATTGGTAAATGTACTGACCACTAATGTTAAAGAAGAGTTCCAAAAACCTTGCCAGTGTTCCTTGGTTATAACTTTTGGTAAGTGAATCATAAGATATTTGTCCAAATTTAATGTATATTTTCACACTGCCGACAAAATTTAACTGAGGAAAAGTTTTATATGAATTCTAAGCAGATGGCCTTTCTTAAACATTTTAGTAGCAGATGACTATGTAACTCCTCAAGATGAGTTCTTACTGTGGACACACACTGGCCTGCATCTTTCAGCGTTGATATCGCCCCTCTCAAGCTGTTCTGCAGGCTTCCCCACCCTAGTCCACCCATTACCATATTAGTAACCCTGAAGGTTTCTTCCCTGGGTTCTCTCCTTTTTTCTCTCTGTACTCTCTGTCCTGTTGATCTCAGCCAGTCCTGACGTTTCAAGGACCAGAAGCTGACAATTTCCCAGATTACTCTCCAGCCCAAATGTCTCTCTTGAGCTTTGAAATTTGCAGACTCAGTTATTCATCCAACATCTCTATTTGAATATCCCAAACAGGTACCAAACTGAACAATCTTCCTCCATGTCTAAGCATGCTTAGGGAGAACTGGAGGAAGATCATGCTTCTATCTGCCAAATATGCCTATCTCAAAGCATGAAACCACCCTCCATCCAGCTGAAAAATCAGTTTTCTCCCCTATTATAGACCTTTATCGTGCTCATTCTGAATTACCTCTTATTACCTCCTTCAAGAAACAGTGAGCTCCATCCTGTTCACTGTGGTATGTCCAGCACCCAGCATTATATTTAACAAATGCAAGTTCTCAGTAAGCACTTATTAAAGCCTATTTTTCTCTAAGGTATTAGAGAAAAAAATCTATGGATATTTTAGGCTTCCATTCCTCTCTAAAATCCAGACAGTACATCTATTAGAGAAGTGCCAAAATTGAGTATTTATTAAGTAAATGTGGTCAAATTCTGTATAGATTATACACCATAATCAGTTTTCCCTTTGCTGCACCAACAATAAGCTTTAGGATGGCTAATCCAGTATAAGTCACAACTTTCAAATATGCCAGTTCAATGCCTGAATGCCTTGTCATTATTCTCATTTTTGATGCCTTTTTCTTTCCAATTACATGCTTGAGGCACAACACACTGAAGTACAATTCTTTTTCCTTAATATCATAGTGGTTTAAATTTAGGTTCCTTAGAATTTTGAGGGAAATGCACATAGAAGAGGATTGAAAAAGTTAATACTTCACAAGAAAATTCAACTCTGCTAAGTGCAATTCTAAAAGAAAAGAAAGTCAGACCCTGAAAATTTCTCTATTTGACAATGAGCTTTATGCTTATATTTGTTGTGGTTATTTTGCTTGTTTTTGTTCTTGTCATAGGTCTCCATGGATCCATTGTGTGATTAGACTTACGTGTTGAACCACTGGCAAGACCTTCAAGTGATTAACTTCTCAGATTCAAACTGGGCTCCATTATAACACAGAGAGGACACCATTTGAATGGGGTAATTATGGGTAGGAGGAAGAGCAGTAAGTGGTTTGTCAGTCTGAAGATCTTTACTGTTTCAGAAAACTTAACGTTCTTCCCTCACGTGAATCTAAAAAGTGTCTATGGGATGGGAATAGAGGACGACAGCAGGGTTATCTAAGTCCACTAGACTGTCATGTCTATCATATCTAAACTTACAGTGAAACTCACTGTCTGTGTTATCAGGGGGACAGGAACTCCAGAGTGGCTGTCCCAATGTAGGGAATCTTTCTAAAATGAGTAATGTATTTATATGAATGAAAATGTTAATGGTGTGTAAGCATGGGTATTTATATACTCAGGCATTTTCATTACTTTGCTGACAATTGATCAGATATTTAGAAGACTTTTGGAGTGACTAACTCACAAACCTACATTGTCAATTTTCACAAGTACTAGACAATATAAAATCAGTCTTAATAACAGCTTTGACAGGATTTAATAAAGCAAAGAAAACTTGTAATTTGCACAGGCTAATTTACACATATGTATAACTGAGAAATGATTTTGGAAGATGTTAGCTTCCCATCTGTACCACGCAGAGAAAAAAAATGGAAAAAAATGATTTACCAAATGTCAATAAACAATTTTAAATGTATTCTCATGTTCTCATCCCAAAATAAAATTTCCAGTGCCCAAAATATATTTTCTGAGCTCCCTCACTAAGGTGGTATTTTATTTCTATGTGATTCTGTAATTTTTATACATGTGTAACAATACGTTGATTTTCAGGACCTAAATTATGATTTTTTAAGACTGCATAATCAAATTTAGTCACTGTAGTTTGTGGTTGAGAAACAAAAGACAGTGATTTGGCCAGGCCAAATGCACGGAATATTTCTTGACTTTTACTCTTCTTTTGAACTTTTGAAAGCTCACCTTCTTCCACTGAGTTTATAATTTCTACTCTCCTGAGTTATATTATGAAATCACAGTGCACACCAGCCTGCCTTGGGCTTGAATGTTGAGATTTCTAGATTACAGAGCTAAGTAGCCTTTGTTAGTCTTCTTGCTTGTTTTAAGCTCTAACTTAAAAACATGTATTCAAATGGGATTTGTGTATCTCATTGAGTATGGTAAAATTTTTTTTAGGATTAAGTAAGTTTGAATAAGATATTAGCATAAATCTCTGGGCAAGAAATATAGTTCCAGATATATATGACAGAATACTGTTTCCAAGAATAGGAACCAATTTCCTTTGCCTTCCTTTGTTCATGGAATTTGTTCAGCATTCTACTATGGCGGTCTTCTCTATCTTCCCCAGACAATTAGAGGCACTAATCACTGATTTAGTGGGTAGTTACTTGGTGCTGAAGGAATATGAAAGATGTCATTACAGGACCTGAGAGTAAAAAAATAAAATCTTAAGTTAAAAAAGAAAAAAAAATGTTGGTCTAGGTAGAAGAGAGAAAATTCTGATGCAGACTTGCAGAGTAAATTTTTAGCTCCCACTTCCAACTCATTCCTGGACTGGGAGAGATGAGACAGAAAAACTAGCGAATAATGGAATACTACATCAAAAACTAAGAATGTACTGTATACTGTATGGTGACTAACATAATAAAAAATTAAAAAAAAAAGAAAGACTAACAAAGATTTCACAGTGTCAGACCTCAGAGTTCATCTTGAAGATCCAGCATCACAGCTTGCCAACAGGGCAGAAGCTGGTAATAAGGAGCTATATGGTGTGTTCTCAGTTCTATTTGACAAGGTTAATATAGCTAGAATTGTTATTAAGTATTTCTTAAATACCATGTGGTCTACATGAGTTAGGAGTATGAATTCATTTAATCCTCATAAGAATCCTATAATAAGTACTATTATTATTAATTCCATTTTATAAAGAGGAAAACAGAGACACAAAAAGTGAAATGTCCAAGATCACACAACCAATAAGTGCTGAAACTACGATGTCAACGAGCCAACCTAAATCCAGAGACCATATTCTTGACTACCATTTACTGTCCATCCAAGTAACCGGCCTGTGCATCCCGTTTATGGCCCCGCAGGAGTGCCTCCCAAGAACTTGCCCACCAACCCCACAAATGAGAAAGTCTTAAGTTGTATCTGCCATCTGTAGATAGCTGTCATTCAGTGGCCCAGGATAATCACTCATAAGCCTCCAAGAACTCATGGCGTGGGCCTTGGAAAGCTGGGGGTAGTGATGAACTGGGCAAGGAGGGACTAGACGGAGGCAGCTGATGAACTCCCACAAGGGCAATGGCAGTAGTGGCACACCCAGATTTTGACTACTCAAATAGTTTCTATACTTTCATTCATGTAGTTTCAGGGAGACTCAAGCATTGGCCCTCAATACTGCATGTAAGCACTGGTCAGCTACCGGGAACACCTGTTTGGAGGCCAAGCCTGTCACATCTCCTGTGAATCACCTGGTAGAGCATGTGAGACGTTGGGGAGGGAAGCTGAGCCTGCTGACTTCTAAAGCCTTTGTATTTCATAAGCTTGATAATTATGTAATTCCAGAGACATATTGTTGCTCTTTCTGTAGTTTCTATCTTTTAACGTTGGCAGCTCAAACAGGTTCTGGATGCTGGAGTAAAGCTACTTATTAAAAAATAATTAACAGTGAGATCACCACAAGTGAGGCTGGGTTTTAACAAAAGAGCTCATGGAATTTTTGGAGTTTTAAAATTGCTATATGTGAGCCTGAAGACTAAAATTAGCAACAATGAATAGAAAATGAGGCACAATGGTGAATGTCCACATTGGCGATAATTGAGTAACTGTCTGCTGTTTTGAATCCTAATCTTTTTAGACCTACTTGTATTAAGTACTTTTCAGATCATAAATACATACGTAGTCACAGAGATTAAATGGTTGCGTTTTTTTTTTTTTTAAAGATTCTTTTAATTTCTTTATTCGACAGAGATAGAGAGAGCCAGCGAGAGAGGGAACACAAGCAGGGGGAGTGGGAGAGGAAGAAGCAGGCCTCATAGAGGAAGAGCCCGATGTGGGTCGATCCCATAACGCCGGGATCACGCCCTGAGCCGAAGGCAGATGCTTAACCGCTGTGCCACCCAGGCGCCCCAGCTGCATTTTATTTTTGAAGCATAGCAGTCTTCTTCATATACATTTACTATTATTATCATTTAATATATATAAATATTTTTAAAAGTCCCATTTGTAGGCATTCCCTTCAATAAATAGAAGAGGTATTCTCCACAAATCCTTAGTGTGTGCAAACACCCAGCTATTAACGAAGGTGGTAAGATGGTTTCCCATTTTCCACACATAGACACAGACACAGGCATGTACATAAATACACATGTTCATACACAAATGCATAATAAACTACTTTGCTTTTCTTATGATCTGGCTTTTCAAGTGAAAAATGTATGAAAATATGGCACAAAATGATAGAGGAGAGGCACACATGTATTAAATTGTATCGAGTACCTACTATGTATAAAAAGTATGACATGACTGGGAACAAAGATGAAGGAGATGTGGGTCTGATACCAAAGAGCTTCTAGTATAATGGGGACAGAGGTAGGAGATGTGAAAGAGACAGAAAAATATAACCAATACGTGATATGGGCATCAGCACATGTACCACATTTTGGCACAAATAAGCCATTTAAAAGGCATCTGTCAAGCAAGCATCCACATCTGACATGAGACTCAACAGCAAAAGGCCTGTTGGAACTTTAAGAGGAGGATCAAGGGATTCATTTGTGATGACTGAATACATGCTTCAAAATAAAAGTAGCTGTCACTTATTGAATATCTACTTTATATTCATTTTCTCTAATTCTCACAATCTTGGAAGCTTGTTTTACAGGCAAAAAATCTAAGCTTCAGGGGGGTTCAGTGACTCACACAATGTCACAGCAGGAGAGTGGCAAAGCTGGAATTCAATGCTGGGTCTAGCCACAATTTCACATCACTAAAGCAGGAACAAGCTTGTCCAGCCTTGGCTCTGCTGATGTTCTTTTCTGTAGTCAGGGCCACTCTTTTCCCAGGGTGTCTGTTCTGAGATCAGCTGCTTCCTCATTTCTGCATTTTGAGCTGTTGGTAGATTATCTTACACTTGGCTGTGGAGATCGTGTTGGGAAAAGACTGCATCAATGGCTTCACGGTTTTGCTTCCCCCAATATGCTCAGCAAAGTGTTGGCTTCCTACTTTCCTTGTTAACCCCTGGTGTGGCTCTTGTTGGTTTGGTTGATCCTGCAGCCTTCTGTCTATTGTGAGCATTCCGCATTCTCTGCTGGATCAGTGGTGTGGGGCGTGCTGGGGCAAAGGGAAAGGATTTATTCTAGTCCCTTTGGCAAGAAGAATTGCTTCTTTGTTGAGGTTAGAGTTGCAAACAGATGCCCCTTTGTACAGTGTCATGATACTTCCTGGGTAACACCATTAAATGTTTCCTGGGCAGCAGAAGCTCTGGGGTCATTGCTGAATTACCATTTAACTTCTACTGGTGTATGAGCCTCCAACTGTTTTGTTCAACTGCACTCCTGAACTCTGCACGTGATAAAAGTAGGATTCTCATGAACTGGATCTTTGACAAAAGGAATCATGACCTGAATCTTTGACAAGACAAGCCTGCTTTGTTCAAAGTATGTACTTGTAGTCCCACATAATATATGCATCACACATAGTAGGTGTTCAATAAATACTTATTGAGTAATGAACTTGGAGAAGCAGCTGGTGTTTGTGTGTGTGTGTGTGTGTGTGTATGTTTCAGCAGTGTTTCTCTTTCCCCTGGAGGAACAGAATTATCTATGCTGACTACCCAGACTAAAAGATAATTGAGGTGATCAGATTACAAGAAGTACTAGTTACATAGAGAAAGCAATAGAGATATAGTTTAGATCAGAAGACATTTTGGGGTGTGGGTAATACTATCCTGACTAAACGCTACTTCCTATTAGAGTGACAAATAATCACAAATAAAGTGGTTATTTTACTTTCTTTTTACACACACACACACACACACACACCCTTTTTCTGCTCTTCTAGTAATATGTTTGAAAACGCATAGAAAGCTGATACACAATTTCCAGAAAAAGCAACATGACAAGAGGATGGGAGCAATTGGATTGTGAGTTTCCCAGCAAAAGTTCACTGGATAAAATGCTGAGTATTCTTCTCACTTAGAGTCTCAGGGCAATTTAGCTTTCTAGAAAAAAATAGATCTAGAAAGGCTTTGAGAGGTCAAACCTAACACCTGTTTTCCTTAGGAATTTTGTTTTAAAACATAGAAACATATAATTAAGGGCAATTCATTATATGGGAGGTAGAGACATTTTCTTGTCTCATTTAGTTAGTTTTGGTGAGGAAACAGACTTAACTCTAGTTTATGTATTTACATTTAGATTTACTTTCAAAAGGGGAACATTTTTCCTTTGGCCTCCAGCTTTATTTAACCTCTGAAGATAGAAGGAAAAATAAAATGTGATTAAAGAAAGTAAGAGATCCAAGAAACATGAAAACTACTAACTTAGCTCAAGGAGAAATAGAAAATCTGAACAGACCTATAACAAATAAAGAGATTGAATCAGTAATCAAAAGCCTCCCAAGAAAGAAAAGCCCAGAGTGAGATGCCTTCACTGGTGAATACAAGGGGAATGTATAAATTAGTGTGGCTTAAAGAAGAGTGAGAATATTTCATATGGTACAGGGATTTATATTGTATTCTAAGGAGTGGGTAGACATTGGTCACAGATGGGATGAGTAGAAACATTACTTGCAAGTAAGGAGCAGAATGAGATGGACATGGCAGGGAGGATAGATGAGACAGTGACGACTCTGTTAAGTGTAATAGTTTATGTTGTACAGGGAAAGAAACTAAGAATGGATATGTAGCTTAGGACTAAAGAAATGCAGGTCTTGAATGCTGGTGTGAAGAGTTTGAATATTACCCTAGATGGGATTCATTAGAGGATTGTGAGCAAGGCTATGATATTAGAAAAGCAGATTTTTAGAAGATAAATTTAATTGTATTCACGATGAATTGAAAACATGGAAGAACACAACAGAAAGACGACTGATTGTCAGGTTTTGATGGTAATTCAGGAAAGATTATCATGGGGATAGGATGGTTACACTGAGATTAAAAGAAAACAATTATATAGACACAAAACTTAGTGGCCGATAACCATAAAAGGTGAATTAGAGCTGAAAAATTATCAGATGATTCCAAGGTTTGTAAGATGAAAAACTAGAAGGACGGTGGAAATACTGTCAAAATTGGAGTGATTGGGGAAAAAGAACAAGATTTGGGGCATGAACAATGAGTGCAACTGAACACTCAGAGTTTGAGGTCCCAGGAGCACATCAGGGTGGAGATTTCCTGTAGTGTAAATATTCAGGACAGGACAGTAAGAGAGAATCCAGGTTAGGAGATACAGATTTGTAAGCCATTGCTTGACCACTTCTAGTACTCCCCCAAAGGGTTTCAGAGAGCTGTAGATAAATGACTTAAATAGTATTTTAAATCATTATTTAATGGAGGGACTCTTGACCTGTCCTCTTGCATTCGTGTATGCCAACTAGAAGGATGAAGAGAAAGAGATGTACAATGAGATGCAGAGGAGTGCTACCAGGAAGTAAGCTGCTGCTTCCTCAGCTTCCCTTCTTTCCTGTTCATGCCCAGCTCAGCTCAGGTCTGAGGACTTAGGGGAAGTCTTCTGTGTAAGACTGTGCTTGATGCTGTAAGAAATATGAGCCATGTAGGAAATATAAACTCAAATGTATACAGTCTAGTTGAATTTTCAGAAAAATTTATGCATAAATGTGTTTGTGGTCCCTATTTGCCCCATTATTCAAGCTGTGTGGGGTGTCTTCAAGTAGAACATTGCCACTTTCTCCCTGAGATGTACATTGAGTGTAGTTGAGAAGGTTCGTGTCCAATTGTAAGCCGGCTTATCTGGCAGGGTCTTGAAAAAAAAATTCTATTAAAAGCAGTTTTCCAGTATAAAACATGAGATAAGGATTCTGAGTGTCAAAAGCAACACAATAAGACCAACTAAACTAAGACAAATGAACTGTACACTTATGCTTTCAAAGATGAGATCTCTAGAAAATTTCTCAAGACCCAGCGGCACAACAACTCCTATTGAGTGAATCAAGAGAAGACAAAAATCAAATTTTGGTATTAAGCTCCTATCAATGATGCAAAAAGATCCCATACAAATCTGCTAATAAAATGTACCACCTTTCACAATTCACTGTCAGAAAAGTATGACATTCAGCTTACAAATGATCACTGACCAGCATAATGCTATTCCTTTCTTTCCTTGCCATGTTTCTTTCTTTTTCTTCTTACAAGGCTGAGTGGGTCCTCACTTACCCTCATTGAATGAATGGCTTCAAGAACTGTGCCAATTCAGATTTTTTTGCTGAATGCATTTTTACAAGTATCTGATTTTCTACTGCTGTGGTGATGGATTTAATTGGATCATGTGTTGGTGGATGAGGTTGAATTGGGAAACAAAGAAAAGATTCCAGAAAATAGGAACTCACAAAAAGGTAGCGTCAGCTGGGTCAGCAGCTATTGGGGGTGGGGGAGGGTGTCAGACAAAGAAAACGGGAAGTGGTCAGGGACTAGAAGAAGATGGGAGTTGTGGGGGAAACAGTAATAGTAAAACAGTTCCCTCTTGCTCCCCCCACTCCACAGAAGAGCTCCCCTTTCTGAGCAAGAAAACAGGTTCAGCAAGTGTGGCAGGTACCTCAGGTCCTTCCCATGAGAGACCAAAGAGTCTGAAGCAAGGAGGCCTTCTATTTCCTTCCCCAACCTGCCTGGTCCTCTTAGAACTGCTCGCAGGCCTGTGGTGACTCTCACGGAGGTTGTAGCAGCTTCTCACAATTTATCCTTGGGAAATTTAATGCACTCTTTGCACCAAACCATTTCTTTTCACCAAGCCTCAGGTGCCTTTCTGTAATAAGAAGGAGTCAAAAGAGATAATCTCTAAGCTTTCTTCCAACTTTAACATTCCGTGACTTATCAGAGAAGATACAGAAAACCCTTTAATTGGAAGGGAATCCAGGCAGATGTAATTTACCCACAAGATATTTCTGCATTTTCATTTATAGTTTTTGAAACCATTCTCCTGAGGGTAAATCACACAGATATTTCACAACTGCTACAAGGCCCCAGTTTTAAATTTTTACTGGTAGTGGCCGAAGGTAGAACAAGTACAAACACTTTTAAAACCACGGAAGCCTTAACAAACTTGTAGACAATTTAGTTCTCAGTGTAGTGGTGCCTGTGGTTGCGGATAATGTCCACAGCTTTCCCCTTCTGAGCTCATAATTTGATAGTTAAATACTATACCTTGTCTGCATCACCCTGCTTCCCCAAAAAGCTGTTAGTGACTTTTTAGAGAAGAATGTATGCAAAACATTGCTAAGAATTTTAAACATTATGTTTCATTATGGTAATTTCTTTCTCCCCCCCCCTTTTTTTTTGAGTATTGCTAGAAAAGATCCAGAAGAACCATGAAAAATAAATGAGGGTGATGAGCATTCAGTGGTCATTTCTGCAGGCAGCCTTTCCTAAACAGCAATGGATGGCTGAATCCAATTCAAGTCAGCCCCTTAAACCTTACCCGCTTCAATAGGAGTTTGCTTAACGATAACAAGAAGAGTTGATTATAGTGGAAGATAAAGAAAGCAGTTGGCCTAGTGCTCTCTGTAGTTCTGTACTCAGAATAAATGGGAAACATATTGGAAAATATTCTGAAAGTGAAGTTTCAAACTTCCTCCAGTAAATATTCAGTTGCAATTAAGCACTTTAGGTGAACATGGCTCTGAGTATGAATGGTGCTAAAGCTTAGATAACAAAATCAATATGGTAAATTCTAGAAAGAAGGCTCCTGTGTGGAAGTGCAAGAGAAAATCTATTAGGAATATATTAGAATAAAAGCCAGTAAAATATTTTTTTAAGATCAGCCCAATAGGTGATCCTGAAAGATATTTCCTTTAGTTACTTGGGGTACAGGGTCCTCAGAGAATGATGGAAGTCAAATCAATGGTGGTACTCCTTTCAAGTCTAGAAAATAGTCTCCCCCTCTTTCATTTAACCAGATAATAAGGACTTCTTGTTTGTTTGTTTCCTACCAATAAGAACTTGTTCTCTCATCTGAAACATTTCAATTAAACTCATTCATACACATCCTTATTTTAGATCTGACTTTCTGACTTTTGACGGATTCACTCCACAATTGGCATTCCAATGGCATTCCAAGGGCTGCCTCCTCCTGCCAGTATCAAAACAAATAATCAACATGATAAAAATATATTTTTTTGATTCAAGGGGCTATTGAGCATCACTCAATCTCACTTGCTGGACCAAATCTGGAGAACCTGTGAGTTAAATGGTCCAGGGGATTGTCCCCAGGTAGGGGGAGCAGGGGAGAGAAAATGGTAGCCATTTTTACATTGTTTTGTATGGTATTTATTGACTCAGGAAGCAAACACAAAATTCTGAATAAAATGACTTTGAAACTTAAAAAAACAATAAAAAACTATTGTTAACACTTCTAAACACCACCTTCAGAACTGTGACCTTGGACTCTAGTGGTTATTTTTTGCTTTTTTATCTTATTTTACACTTCAGTTTTAGGTTCTATTTTGATCCTTTCCTCTCTTTTTCCCACACAGATAATCCCACCCAATTTGCAGTCATTGGCAGGGTGTATACATGAAAGAGAGATCAAGGTAAAGACAAGACAATTCAAAACAACTGCTTCAGTCTTCTAGTTCACTTTGTACCAAGAACTACAACCATAGATAACTTCTTTGCTTTTGCCCCACTCTCACCACTTTTATTAAACATAGTACTGGAAGTCCTAGCCACAGCAATCAGACAAGACAAAGAAATAAAAGGTATCCAGATTGGTAAGGAAGAAGTAAAACTTTCACTATCTGCAGATGACATGATACTATATATAGAACCATAGATGACTTCTATGATAAAACAGACCAGTCTACACATGGTACCTGAGGTTCTCAGAACTATGTAAATACACTGCCAGTTACCTACACCTTATATACTTGTAAACAGATAAAGTTCAATCATATGCACCTCATGAAAAGGAGAATGTGTTATATTTGGAAGAGTTAGGTATGTGTGGGGATCTCTTCCACTTAGCATAATAACTGTGGGGAACGGCAGGTTTGTATAAAACATGAGTAATTTGGCATTGTTGCTTTTTTCTTCCTTTCTCTTTTTCTGTCAACACTTGCCTAGGTCAGCATTCCAAATTCAGGTTTCAGTATGATCACCCCAATTCTCCATAGGCAACTTTAATTTCACACTTTTTCTTTTCTTGCCTCTAATATTTTACAAGAGAAGGGGACATGATGTTACAAGTCATGCCAGTGCACCTCCCTGGCCAGCAATGCCAATAGATGGGCAATGTTATAAACCATGGCTATCATGGATTTTGATCCAGTCCCAATTGTATTACGTACCACATATAAATGCCATTCATAGCAGCCAAAATAAAGAGACAATAGACCAATGATATTTAAGTCACCAACAAAGAGTAGAGGATAAGCTTTGAACTTCTTATTCTTAATGTAGATAAATCATTTCCCCTTAAATCTCAAAGACAGATTTAACGTACAATTGTTTTATATTTTCTTTGTAACTGAGAATTTCAGAAATGGTATATACACAAAGCTTACTAGCTGAGGAATTACTTTCATATAATCTAATCCATTCCATGGTTTATAAGACATGTTTAAAATGTAGTGTAAGTAAACTGCAGTTCCAACCAAGTCTATAATGGAATGTTCCTTATATCCTTTCACATAACTATAGACTCAGAGTCTTCTATGTGGAGAAATGTTGCAGGATGAGCTCTTTGACAGCACTCATTTGGTTTTTCACTTTACACATTAATAGCATTCACTCATTTATGTGTTTGCATACCTATTTATTGCATGCTTAATATGAGTGAATGTTTTAGGTGCTGGGCATATCATAGGAGCACAACATATGAAGCCCCTCTTCCTGTGGAGCTTCTATTCTTGAGGAAAGTGACAGGTAAAACAACAACCACCACAACAACTGCAGTGACAAACAGCTCAACAAATCAATATATAATGAATAAGAAGACAAATAAAACGGGGAAAGCGAGCACAACGTGATGAGTGCCATTTCAGCTCAGGTGTCAAGGACAGCAGCCACTTGAAAGAAGGTCTCAGGAAGGAAAAGTTTGAGAGTCACTGAAAGAAGGTTTGTCTTCTGATGGGCTGTATTTACACCACATTAATCTAACAAGGCAATAAGATAATGATGTTAAATCAACTACTTAGTCTAATAAACATAATCTAACAAGTGATTTGTCCTCTGAATTCTTCACTCTTTACACCAGCTGTTTTTATGGTACATGAATACAAAATAAGATATAGCCTTAGATTCACTAGTTCTCAGGGCAAAATAAAATCCCTGGGTAGAGCCTCTGATGGTGAATCATCTTTGGTAATTATCACTCCTTTTTTATTCTGGAATTCTGGCAGCAAGTGATAAATCCAGGCAGTAGTTGGAAGCAGTGATTGCTGCTGAATTTTGCCTCCCTGAGTCTGCAGTGAGTAAGTAGCTGTCACGCGCCAGCAGGGATATCAGCAAACTAGATGGTGCTCACAGAAATCAGCCAACCAACAGAGATGCATCGAATGATTTGAACTTAAAAAAATAAATCATTCTGCTGCTTTATGGAGAACGGACCCTCTGGAGAAAGAGTCAAAATAGGAAAACAGATGTGTGAAGTGAATCAAGAGTTCAAGTTGGAGACGCCTGATAGATATGTTGAGAAGACACTTGGATTATGCATGCCTAGGGTTTAGGGGCAAGTCAGGATGGTGATATGTTATAGTCATTAGAACATAGATGGCCTCTAAAGCCATGGATTAGATATGATTACAACAGAGAGGGGTACACAGAAAAGAGAAGGAGGAGAAGGAGGCCCATACCAAGCTCTGGAGCATTCTAATATTTGCAGGTCTCGCAAGGACAAGGAACCAGCAAAGAAAATGAAGGCCAGTTACATTACAGGGAAACCAGGAGAGCGTGACATGAGGAAAGGCAAACCAAGGGAAGAAAGTGTTTCAAAAAGAAGGGAATACCCATTTGTGTCAAATACTGCTGAAAAAATGACTAGTAATTGTAGGAGAGTAATAATTTAACAGTAATCATCATCATAATAAAAGCTAATGCGTTTGTACCCTCATCATCAGCCAAACATTATTTTAAGAGTTTACATGGATTTTCCCATACAATCCTCACAATATCCCATACAACACATCCTCACTTGAATTATCTCATACAATCATATAAGGTGGATCCTGATAGTGTCATAATTTTACAGATGAGGAGACTGTGAAACAGAATATTAACTTGCCACCTGGTCATCTAATCTGATTAGGAATTGATTTAGGAGGATGGAGACAGTTGATAGTCTTAGGCAGAGTTGTTTCGGTAGAGTAGTGTAGACTCTGGACTGACTTGGAGTGGTTTGAAGAGCAAGTGGCAATGGCAAAGTAGAGACAGTGGATACACATATGCACACTGGCAGCTTGCCTTGCACTTAGAATATTCCATAGTTGATGGCTATTATTAAAATAGTGCTGATAATATATTATTGCAGTTATTCTGTCAGATAACTGTCTTTTCTACTGAACTACAAGCATGCTTTGAGGGCACATCTTGTATTTTTTATCTCTGTATTTCAGCCCTTACTCCAATATCTTTCATTTGTTAAGTGTTCAATTAGTGTTGATTAGGGTTGGGATAAGGAAAAAGTTAATGGAGGAAATTCATTTTGAAATGGCTTTATGGATAGGTAGAATTTGAATAGATAGAAAGGTCAGGTATAATATTACCAAAGATGTTCAGACTATTGCTGAGTTCATTATATAAAATTTTGTGAAATATTAGGTCAATAATTTGTCCAAAATGTTCATTTATGGGATAATAGATCTGTCTAGGTCAGAGGTCCAAAGCTCAAAAGCCCATGGAGACCATGCTGCAATGGAAATGAGTAAACTGAGCCAGCTGTAAGCTTTGGAATAAGAAGATTGGGGCACATTGGAGAGAAGCCAGAAATCTAGAATATTTGTATGAAATCTCCTCCACTTTGTAATGCAGGCATCTAATTCAATTTTTTGATAATACTGTTAAGTGGGAAAAAAAGACATCTGTGGGATGCAACGGGTTCAAGGGGCACTAATTTATGACTTTTGGTCTGCACAATGTCAATCCAGCTAATCAAGAGAGTTGATTCTGGGGGGAAATCGATCAAACTTATAGTAAAACAAGTGAATTAAAGATCTTTTTGACATAGTGTATCAGAATTTTATATAGCAGGACAGCTGATAGTTTAAAAATAAAAGGCATAGGAGAAAAAAATATATATTTCAAGGCCTTCAATGGGAGTAGAAAAGAAAAGCATAGGTAACATGCCATAATTAGTATTTAAAGCAGATCTGCCTGAAAAACTGTGTGATCCAAGGAAAATCCATATGCACAGCGATGGCACTGAGGATCACTGTATGGTGTATCTCTCGTCCAGTTTTGGTGACAGCCTGAGGTAGCATTCCAGAAGTGGAGGGTGTGAGGTCAACTTTATCTAAGGGAAAAAATATCTTCTACAGTCAGGTAAATATTTTATAACCGCTTGGCACAACTCACAACACACTGCTTAAATCAAAAGAATGCATCTACAGAGATATGTGGAACATTATATTATATAAAACTATTGCCTGTACAATGCTGACAAATAATATTCTCATCCATCATTTAGTCTTAAATGATTTTTTTAAGCAAATTAAATTACACTGTCTCCTAGGTAACCTCAAAAGAAGTTTTCTTTCATTTTCTTTCACATGTCACACTATTTCTCCTAATGGGATCTTAGTGGTTTGATATCGAGAGAGTGTGGAACTGAAGTGTTATATGCAGGGACCAGCTAATTCTTCAATGATCTGGACGTCAACTAAATTACTTCTTTTGATCATCAAGGCAGAGGAGTGATAGATCACTTATACACAGACAGTCCAAAGAAAGATTACATAACCTAATTTTTTTTTTTTAAAAAAAGGCAGTACTGGACTTTTTTTTTTGAAGTGTATTGGTACATGAGAATAAGTTAGTGGGAAGCTGATTAACCATAATACTATCTATCCCTCTATCTGTCTATCTAAAACTACAGTCATTGTTTAATATATAGCTCCCAGATTGAATTAAGCCAGTAATAGGTGAGCAAATAAACATGGAATGTCAATTTATTTACAAATTTTTATGAATAAACAATGCTTGAAGAAGTTACCCAAAAGAATAGGCTTTCTTTCTTTAATCTGTTTCTGTTTTGACTGAATAATCTTTACAGGTTTCTTGCTTGATATTTAAAAATAAATTAGTTCAGTAAGCCTCAGAGTTTAAATTAAAAATGAAAACAAATTACTAAAATATAGATCAACTCTCACATCACAGATAAGCTAGGTATTAGATACCTAGTAAGATACTGTGAAAATAAGAAACTTTGCAGCATGACATGTCTTAGGTCCAATTGTATATACAATGGCCCATCAATGTTTGCAATATGCAACTTTATATCTTATCTCTCCCAGAGATAACATTTTGTCCTGGAACACTTCTTATTTGGTATCCTGTGGATATTTCTTGCATCTAATCATTTTTAAGCATATGCAAAGCTTATGTCTTAATTAGAAATTTAAGCTTGTAAAAATATTAACTAAGCATACCTCCTTGCTCTCACCACAGGCAGGCCAATGGAATTAAAAAACTATAGAATGTTAGAACAGGGTTACTCAGGCCAGGAAATCAAAGGCCAAAATGTAACTTGCTTCACTTTCTACAGCTGATCAATAGGAGTGTTGCAAGCAAAATCCTAGATTGGTGTTCCTTTACTTTATTAACTGGCTCTTTTATAATTAAAAGAATGATATTCAAGGGGTGCCTGGTGGCTCAGTTGGTTAAGCGTCTGCCTTCGGCTCAGGTCATGATCCCAGGGTCCTGGGATTGAGCCCCACATTGGCCCCCCTGCTCAGCAGGGAGCCTGATTCTTCCTCTCCCTCTGCCCTCCCCGCCTTCCCTGCTTGTGCATACTCTCTCTCTCATAAATAAATAAAATGTTTTTTAAAAAAGGATGATATTCAAGAAAGACTTGGGAACTATAAACAAGATTCTAATTTAATTTTTAAATTTGTTTTGGACATTAACCCATTCATTTAATGGAAGCACAAAAGTATAAAATAAAATCATAAAACTTAATGGATCCAGTGATAATTTCAAATTATAGATCAAAAAAGCAAATGTTTAGGATCTTACATCACTATTATTTTGGAAGATGGGTAAATTATTCTACACTAAACTTTAACAACCACACCATGACTTTGAGCCATGCAAGTATGTGTCTCCTGGTTTTTTTCCTTCTCTCATTGACTTACGAGGCTTCAAACACAAATCTCATTGCTTGGTACAGTGAAACATGAAACAAGACAGCTATTGACTATGGATATCCACAGAGCATGGCAGCTTGCTTTAAATAAGATCACTTAAAAATCAGTTTGCTTTAGGTTCATAAAATGTCATTTCATTAAAGTGTGTTTTCATTTATGAAATACGACTGCCATACCAATGCTGTTTTATTTGTGCAGTGAAGATAGAAAAGTGTCTTTTTATTATACAGTAGCACAAAACACATTTTATTTACATTTTGTTGAAATATTTATGAAATTATAGCTTCCCCAAGCTTAATTTTGAAATCAATTAAATAAAATCTCTCGGGTTGCTCTATCCATGTATCCACTTCAACAGCATATCTACAGGTCTGGAATTTACAGATGTACTAATCACTGCTCTTATTCTGTATCCAAAGAAGTATTTTATAGTGTCCAGTACATGAAAAATACTTGTCACAGGTTGCTAAAGGAAGCAGTTCGCCTGATTCTGACTTCCTTCTTTGTTACTCTTGCTGCGATTATTGGCCCAATGACTCTGGGTAGATTGTAGAGAGAGGCGTATAGAGTAGGCATGTAAACCAGAAACAAACTAAAGGTGGACGCATCTGAGTACTTTGTGCATCCATATGGTGGCAGTAGTGGCTGGGGCTGGCAGGGCACTGGTGACAGAAGAACCCCTATAGTGTTTCAGTCTCCTGAAAATTTTCAGCCCTTCTATGCTACTCAAGCACTGCATGCACCACAAACTAGAGAAAGAAGAAGCAACAGAAATCCTTCTTGATTTAATATGTGAGTGGGTGTCTGATTATGTTTCCCACGTAATTTCTGCAGAGAGGGGGAATTGTCAAAATATCGAACAAGCTGGAATAGCCTGAGCACTAACCAGTCACGGTGGGTGAGAACAGTTATGGTGGCATACTGCTGAACACCCCCCTTGCCACAGAGGATGTCTTCAGTTGGGATGAAGAGGGTCCTCTGCGCTTTCCAAGTGGGCTGGACCAAGCCGCTTCAATCTACTGCTCCACAAGGGCCTGTTCCTGCCCTGTCACGCTCAGAACAGACAGAAGAACTAGTGACGACGGAAAGTTAATATTGCCTTAAGAGTCTTAACCTTTTCAGCTTTTAGTCTGACTGCTCCTTCATAGCGTGCTTCAACGTCTTTTTAAATCATTTTGGGAAAGGGGAGGTCGGTAAGGGATAGGGACATGAAAGGCTTAAGAATACTTGTAAGCTATGCATCCTCTAAACAAAATGACATTCACCTTGAACAGCCAAGAATATATACCTCAAGAGTAATTTTAAAAGTTACATTTTAACAGTGCAAATGACCATCCAAACAATCTGCATTTTTAAAGGCAATTTATAGAAAATAAAGAGCAAGTGTTTGGATATTTCTTCTATTCCGATCAATGACAAGTTTGTAATGCCAACAGTTTTTCTTCTTCCGATCTTTGCATCTTGAGCAAGCCTTCATTTTCTTTATGGTCAAATCACTATCTCCAGCTCATACATTGCACAGAAGCATTGGTTTCAGAATGTAGTACACAGACATACTCAAGGGAAGATTCCAATTCAGAGAAACACTAATTATTTTGGTTAAATAGCTAATAATAATTACTTAAAAATTTTTGTCTGTGACTTTATTTAAATATTAAAAATGAAGTTAAATCAATATATAAATGTGGTAAAATGCAAACAATTAAAAAAAATAAAATGAGGGGCGCCTGGGTGGCACAGCGGTTAAGCGTCTGCCTTCGGCTCAGGGCGTGATCCCTGCGTCATGGGATCGAGCCCCACATCAGGCTCCTCTGCTATGAGCCTGCTTCTTCCTCTCCCACTCCCCCTGCTTGTGTTCCCTCTCTCGCTCTCTCTATCTCTGCCGAATAAATAAATAAAATCTTTAAAAAAAAGTAAATGGGGCGCCTGGGTGGCACAGCGGTTAAGCATCTGCCTTCGGCTCAGGGCGTGATCCCGGCGTTGTGGGATTGAGCCCCACATCAGGCTCCTCCGCTGGGAGCTTGCTTCTTCCTCTCCCACTCCCCCTGCTTGTGTTCCCTCTCTCGCTGGCTGTCTCTATGTCTGGCAAATAAATAAATAAAATCTTTTTTAAAAAAAATAAAAAATAAAAATAAATAAATAAAATGAAAAGTAAAATCCCCTTTCCTTCACCTCCAATTGTAGTTCTCTTCTGTAAAATAAATTATGAGGTACAGTTTCTTGTTTATTCTTCCAGAATATGAAAAAAATGGAAAGAAGGAAGGAGGAGAGAGAGGAAGAAATAGGAAAGATACATAGAATGGGATTATTCTGTATACTCTTTTAGCATTTGGCTTTATTTGTTCTATAGTATACCTTGGAATCCTTTCCCTATTTGATCACTTTTAAAAAATTTTTATTATGGGAATTTTCAAATATACAGAAGAGTATAAAGTTTGGTACAATAAGCACTGAAACAGCTCCATCAATTAAAATAAATTAACATTTTGGCCAATTTGCTTATTTCGTCTTTCAGTCATCTGTCTCTATTTCTTTGCTGTATCATTTCAAAGTAAACTGCAGACACTGTGACACTTCGTTCCCAACTACTTCAGGAGTCATCACTTAACGCCAAGAACATTATCCTGTATGGCCATTCTTATACCTAACAAAATCAACAATAATTCTCAAATATAACCTAATATCCAGTGACTACTAAAATATCTCCAATTATTTCCCAAGTGTCATTACTTGATATTTTGGGAGAACTTGTATTTAATTAAGAATCACACTTTGAATGTGGATGTCAAATCTTTTAAATCTCTTATAATCTAGAACAATGCTACACTCTACATTAAACAAAATTAGAATGATCAAAATTGTTTGGTTGTTTCCTCAGGGTGTTACTTGTTCTACTCACTTGTCCTCTTCATTAGCTAACCAATATGCTGACACTTCATGAACTGTAATAAGTTCATTTTGTGCATTTAATCTCATTTAATCCTTAAAACAACCCTAAGACATTAATAATACTACTACATCTATTTGACTGATAAGAAAAAGGAAATATTCTATATCTTCCTTTGGAAAAAGGTAAAGTGATAGGGAAAGAAATCAATTAGTGGTTGTTTGTCTGGACAGTAAAAGGAAGAGAGGAAGATACTGATGATAAAAGAATAAGACACAGCTTTCTGGGGTGGGGGAAATATTCTATATCTTGTGGGGGAAATATTCTATATCTTAAATAGTGATAACTCATAGAACTATACATTAAAAAGGGCAAACATTATCATATGTAAAGTATACATTAAAAAACCTGACAACACACACACACAACTACATACATACGTCACAGACAGATATACTTGCATTGTTGAGGCCTGAACCTTACTGACTCCAAACCATTACTAGACCAACAGCAACTATGTCATTTTTAGCCTGAGATTTTACTAATTTCTGGTCAATGGGAGGGCTATTGTTTAATGTGAGAAAAGGAATTCGGAGAATGTTATTAAGATTCTTTTTCTTGCCAAATGGATGAAAACTGAGAATGTCCTATTAATTAAACAAATATTTACTGAGGACATGCTACATTCTAGGCTCTGCTTTAGTGCTAGTTGGCAGAATGAAGCTGCAGACAAAAACCTCTGCTCTTGGCAGAGATTTTTAGTTAGAGAAGACAAAAATAAACAATCACCTAGATAAAATATATCCTATGTAAGAGGGTCATAAGTTTGATGGCAGAAACAGAAAAAGCAGAGAACAGGGGTAGAGAGAACCAGTGGTGTGGAAATCGGTGGGTATTATAAAGCTCTATCATGAAGTTATTAAACATACATGTGCTCTGTACTATGCTGGGCACCGAAGATAAAATGATGAGAAAAGGGGCACCTGGGTGGCACAGCGGTTAAGCGTCTGCCTTCGGCTCAGGGCGTGATCCTGGCGTTATGGGATCGAGCCCCACATCAGGCTCCTCTGCTATGAGCCTGCTTCTTCCTCTCCCACTCCCCCTGCTTGTGTTCCCTCTCTCGCTGGCTGTCTCTCTCTCTGTCAAATAAATAAAATCTTAAAAAAATTGATGAGAAAAAATAGACACAGTCTTTGCCTCCCTGGAGCATTCATCTAGTGGAGGATAGGTATTAACTAAATAACTATATAAATGTAAAAACATACATTGCAGTGATTGCTTTATATTTTGAAGAAAATTGTATGAAGAAAGGATTCTATAATCAAATAAGTCTAGGGGATGTTATATACCATATGCAACCCTGTCTATTCCTTCCTTATTAATATATTAACATATTAAGAAGTCCAAGAGTCTCCACAGTGACTATAAATGTTTAATTGAATATATACCAAATGTATCTGTCTGTGGAATAATTTGTCTATTAGCATCTCACAGAATGTTCTATTGAAAGAGACACAGGAATAAATATTCATAGTATGTTTTTTTCAAGTATTCTAACTTTCTTCATTAAATAGATATTAAATAGGAAGATAGAAGGTGAGCCAAAACCACCAAGGAGGAAAAAAAAAACAGTTTTGTTCACTATTTTTCTGTTTTTTGGTATCTGGATAAGAGAATGAATCAGGAACTAAAAAGAACTGCGTACTTTCTCCAGATCTATTTCTCACAAAATCTGCCTGTTTGGCAACATTTTCAGCTTCCAAATATAATATTCACACCAAACTTCTCGACAGAGAACCATAAAGAAATACTGACTTCAGGTTACCCGGTTTGTGGCGGTGGTATGTTGCAGGATAGAACAAATGAGTTAATATATTGATATTATTGAATGCAAATGTTCTTATTGTGAGATAACGAAGATTTAAATACTTAATGAGGGAAGGCAGAAAAGATCCATGTGGGTTTGGATTAGAATAAACATGAATTTATAATAAAAAAATTTTTTTGCTATGTCCAGGGGCCACTGTCACCACACACACAAAAAATGGTATTTACTAAAATAGTTCTTATTCTACTCATGACCAGCTTTATGTTTCTTTTCAAATTACCTTCTTTCTTTCTCCTAACCCCATTGCTGTAGTTTCGGTTGAGCTGAAAATTGTTCCCTTCAAAGTGAAATTGTTTTGGAGTTTTCAGCAGCCATGGCCATGGCTTAGATTTTGAAATTTCCGAAGTGAAAAAAAAAAAAAAAGTATAAAGGAGAGCTTAGATGCTGATTTTTCTGTCATCTGGGTGGTTTCCAATTTATATGACTTGGCTTCAAGCAGAAAGCAGACATTACAAATATCTCGATACTCATTGATTTCTACAGTCGCACCTTAATTTGTCACACCCAGAGATAATTTTGAAGTCAATAGGCAGCCATTACATAAGACAGAGAAATTAAACGGGGGACGTAAACAAAACCAGTTTCCAAAGATTAAAAAGAAGAAAATTAATTAGAAGCAAAGAGCAGAGAAACTATAGTTTGGAATGAATCATGTCATACAGTTAATTATAACACTAATTTAAAGCTCTCCTTTGACATAGAAAGTAGACGGTGTTAGTGGATTTTTCCTTCTGAATATGAAAATACAAATCAGTATGTGGGTTGGTTTGGTTTCATGTTTAATCTCCAATTCCTTCCTCTGCTATTTAGGCTTTTTGGGTTTTTATTTTACTCATCAAATAATCATGTCATGTAACAGATATTTGCTTTATAGTGCTCCATTAAATACTGATGTTTGGTTAAAGAAAGGTTTTAGCCTATTGTATATTTAAAAGCACTTAAAATAACGGAATAACAAAGCTGTTACGAAAGGAATAAACTGGTGAAGCTCAGAATGATTGTTGCCAGGTGGGCACTGCCTCAAAGGTTAGCCATCCATTTTTCTTTCTATGGCATTTGTGGCCTTTAAAGTTGCAGACTGGTCTATACTTAAAAAACAAAGTACACGACTTGGATTTTGAATTGTTTGAAAAAAAAAAAGATGGAAGGTTTCATACTTTTCTATTCTACTCGCACTTTAGTGTGCAGTACTCCAAAATTTTCCTGAAGTTCCAAGTACCTCCATGACAAGTTATTTGTAGAAAATAAAATAAAATCTATATTCCTCGTGATGCACCCCTGAGATTTATTCTTCCATTAGGCTTGGCCCTCTATGGAATGAAATTTGGTCCAAGGGAACAGTAAATACTTTAAGTTGATAGAAAATCACTAGCTGCTTGATCAGTTGGGATTGACCAATCTTTAGACAGCTATTCAGTAATTTTTTAATGAAATAGGTAATTATAGGTTATATCCTACTAATAAATACTAGATGTTCCTCACGAACATTCTTCATAAGGTTTACAGCAAATAGCAAACGAAACCAAACAGAACTTTGCAGGAAGAATGAATAAACTAAAGAAACAAAAAAATACCTCTAAACCCCTAACTAAAAGAAAAATTCCTCCAAATCCCTTTTCCAACATGACAAACAAAAAAGCTAATTCTGCTAATTAAAGCCATGCTTGAAAAGAGATCGAAGTAAATAAACATATGGCTTTAGTGATTATAAATTTAAATTGTAGGGTTAGATGGATCTGGAGCCCAATTCCAGCTCTTATTTAATAGTTGTTTGAACTTGAGCATGGTACTAAAACTCAATCTTCTCACAAATAAAATGAAGATCACATCTATGTCATGAGGTTGGTTTGAACACTGAATAAAATAATACATGAGATGTTTAGCACAGTGCTGGCACGTAAAAGAATTTTTTTGATTTTCATTTTAATTATAATGACTAGGAGTGTTTAGTCGTAATTTCCTTTCTGGTTCTGTACTTCACTGTCCTAAGTTTCTTGGGAAAACTGTTAAGGAAGCATATTAAATAAAGTTGAAGGCCCAGATCTTGCTTTTGAGGAATTCCAACATAAATGTGAGTGGGAGGGTAGTAATAGTCAGGGGTCGAAGATTAGAGTTTCATTAGTAAGTCTTTCTAGATGACCTAGATGAAAGGCCTTGATGGTGAGCATACATCTATCCTCAGCCTACCTGTCAACTCTGTCTCCCATTATTCTATCCATTTTTTAAAAAAAGATTTTATTTATTTATTTGATAGAGAGAGAGACAGCCAGTGAGAGAGGGAACACAAGCAGGGGGAGTGGGAGAGGAAGAAGCAGGTCCCAGCAGAGCAAGGAGCCCAATGCGGGGCTCGATCCCAGGACCCTGGGATCATGCCCTGAGTCAAAGTCAGACGCTTAATGACTGAGCCACCCAGGCACCCCTATTCTATCCATTTTAACATTTTATTGGTAGGCCTCACTCTCCCTGGAAAACACTCTAGCCATTGTAGGTTCTGTGAGTTTGCTTAGACAAGTTTCTTCGTTTGGAATATTGTTGCCCCACTGCATCTTGACCTGTCTAAATTATGTGCATATTTCAGAATTGAGTTCAAATGATCCTTCTCCATAAATACTTCCCAATACCATAGTATAGTATATATGTTTACTTCATTGGTGTTCAGGTAGTATTTAATATCGTGACTGAAATACTGCTGTGTGTTATAGTTACTTGTATGCATGTTTTATCTTCCCTAAAATGTTATGAGTTAGTAGATTCCTCCCCTATTTCCAGTGAAAACTTCCTGTTACACAAGAGTCACTGCTGGCTTTCAATGGTTTATGTTCAATTAATCAGAAATGACTTTGTATTTTCAAATCAAATAGCTATATTGTTTCAACAAGAGGAATGTTAACTATATATAAGAATATATTAGGGAAGAATCAGAAGATACTATACTCTTGACTGTTTTATCTTGAATCCACTGTAGTTATATTTTGTAACTAATATAACGGATGATGCATTATTTTGTTTTGGATCAGTTTAATACTGATTGTCTTAGGTTCTACCCATGGCCGGATGCCTTAGAATGTCACCAGGGCACCATTGCTTAATATAGTCCTCTTGTATATTTTAATGTTGATTATCAAGCTTAGCAAGGAAAAAATTCCTTTAATTCATTGAATTTAAGGTGCTATCAATGGTAAAATGAGTCTCTTTTCCAAGATATTAAAATGTGCAAATATGTGCATCTTACAATTGGTGAAGTATGATACAATAAACTCCTTAATGGCGGTCCATATTAGGATGCTTTTGGTTGCAAGTTACACAAGATTCAAATCCAAGTTACTTAAACAGAAATAACAACTGCAGAAAATGAAATTTCCTCTGTAGGTGTGTTTAATTCAGTGGCTTAGCAGTGGCATCACATACCCAGGTTCCTAACATATTTCCTCAGGGCAATAGCTTTTGTCCTCTGCTTGAGCTGCTATGAGCTTCAAGACAGCTTACCCATTGGCACCACTGGTTCACTTAGGTCCATATTCAGAAACCTATTGCTTTCCAGATATCTCTTTGTATCAGTGGAAAACCTTTCTCAGAAGTTACCCTAATAGACTTCTCATGACTCTTCGGGCAGAGTTGAATCACATTTTTCCCAAGTCAATCCCTAGAAGAGGGGATGAAATGACAATCATTGGCTAAAGTGGTTCAAGTTTCAAACCTCTGGTGCTGGTGATAGGATTGTCTTTCTTGAGTACATGGATGTGAGAAGAGCACATGTATCACACTGAGCTGCTGCTGACAAAAGCAGGTATCTATTTGAGTAGGTACCCAATGTATCCATGGCACTCTGTTTATGACTCTGCTTTTGTATATACTTCTAAAGACAAATATTTGCTAAAGTAATATGCTGGCTGGATTGTTTAATCTTTATAACTGGAAGCTCTTGGACTTTATTTGAAATAAAAAGAAGTTTCTGATTTGTAGCAGAATGATTCATCGACAACTACTTTTTTCCTCAGAAACCCCTCTGGTCAAGTAAATTAAATTTAAAAATTAACTAAATTGCTTGATAACTCGTAAATATATAAAAGATGGACACTTTATAAATGTCACAATTGTAGCTAGCATTCACTATTTTGCTTAATTTGCCAAACCTTGCACTATGGAAAGAAAATCACCTTCAACTTGATAGTGAAGGGAGGTGGGTACCTTTTTGAGGCTCTCTAGATGATGATAAGGTAAAAAAAAAAGCTTTTATAGGCTGGTTACTACCATTATTACAAGTCGAAGAAGATGACATTCCTGTATGGAGAAGGATTTGGTAGTTGTTAAATATATGTCTAAAGAATAAATTAAGCCCACGCTAATTAAAAATGATATCAAACATAGTCTTATGAAATGGTCGGTACTGGTAACATTCTGTGAAGGATTTTTAAATGAATCATATTTAAATACTAATTTAAATATTTAGTTAAATATTAAACATGAATCTGATTAGTTTATAATATAATAGCTATTATTATATAATGAGAACTTCCTTGAGAGAATGGGCTGGTAGAATCATGAGTATTCTGGGCACCTAAAGAAGAAAAACTGACAAACAAAAAACAAAAAACAAAAATGAAACCCGAACTTTACCCTGGAACTTTACCTCCAGTCAATCAGGGTCTTTCGAATTTGTCTCCTTATACCCATATCCACCATAATCCCAGTACATCTCACTCTCATCTTCCACATTAGCCACTGAAATATTTCTTAATAGGGCTTCCTACTTCCACTCTTGTCCGTTCTCCATACTCCATACTGCTGTCAGGGTAATCTTTTAAACAGATACATTCAATTCATTGTATCCATGGCAGCTGAGGTCTGTAACACTGCTGGAAACACTGAGTTAGGAAATAGTGATCTGTTCTTAGAGTACATATGGTGTCAGTTACTATGTGCCTCTGGTCACAATATCTTTGTCAACTGATCAACACATAAACCTTGTTTTATGTGTGTTTCTATTTAAAGACCACTTATTTAATATACCTTGCTAGCTTATTAATGCTGAATTTCTGGCTACAGAAATATGACACATGCCAGAATAAAATTTACCTAACATATGTATGTTCTCCATAGGCACATCACAACCTTCTTGCATTTAGGAATATTATGATTATGTATAAATATATAATTGAAAATTATGATAGGTGCTAGAGATTAAAGTAAGAATGCTAAGAGGGCGTTCAATGGGGAGGGAATAGGGGAAACCAAAGCTATCTCTGAGTTGGAGTGGTACTTGTGAGAACCATCAAAATCCAGGTGTGTGTTAAGGCTATGGGACAAGGGAGGTTTTTAAATATATATGACAGAAGAGAATTAAAGCAAAAACAAAAAAAGAAGAAAAAAAAGAGAAATTCTCAGAAGTACCCAAGGGAAGATGTTGCTAGGCATCTAGCAATTGGATTGCATTATTCTTTTTTTTTTTTTTTTAAGATTTTAATTTATTTATTTGACACAGAGAGAGAGAGACAGCCAGTGAGAGAGGGAACACAGGCAGGGGGAGTGGGAGAGGAAGAAGCAGGCTCCCAGTGGAGGAGCCCGACGTGGGGCTCGATCCCAGAACTCCAGGATCACGCCCCGAGCCGAAGGATTGCATTATTCTAATATCGTCTTGTTCTAAAACTCTGTGCAAACACACAGCACATGGAGAGGAAGAAAAAAAATGATCTGCTCATCTGTATGCTGAATTTTCATTAATCCTAGTCTCTTTTTTTTATAGAAATATCTTTGGTATACATTAATAATGAAGATGACTGTTTGGTATTTTGAGATAGTTGCCATACACATTGAATCATTTTACCATTTGGATGAGGACTCTGGAGTTTAGAGGAGTTAAGTAACTTACCCCCACGTTACACAGCCAGTAAAATGTACAGCAGGTACAGGAATCCATCTCCTGCAAATACCACAACCCATGATCTTCAGTATTTGCAATAAATCATTAATCATCTGAAAATTTAGATTTTTCTGGTCATTTTCTTATTGGTGTGTGTGTGTGTGTGTGCATGTGCATAAGTCAACTGTCAACATATCATCAAGTGTTATGAAATTGAAGTTTTAATAAAAGGTGTGAAAGAGGAAGCATTTTTAAGCTATGGTTCAGTAGCTCTAAGTTAAAGGATTTAAACAAAATTGCAATGTTGAGAATTCAAAAATCAGGTCTAAAAGACATTATTGTAAATGTATCTTTAGAATGAGGACATCCACATACCGTATTTCCCCTACCTGTCTCAACTATTCATGAAATTTTATTTTTCCTGATCTTAAACAATAAACATCTAATTAACATATAGGTAAATTTCAATTGGCTTGGAATTTAGAGGCTACTATATTTGAAATCACTGCTGGATCATTTACCGTAATGCAAAGGATAGAAAAAAGTTTTTTCATCTGAAGCACTGATGCATTTTAACGTTAAAGCTTTAAAAACAATTTTACTTATCCAATCTTTAGTAGTAAAGGGAGGCAATTCTAAACCAACACTGGGAAAGTAGAAAATAAAAGAGGGACATTAGGACAGGCGTTTTATCAGTTTGAATCTCACATGCTGATGAATAAAAGGGGAAGAAATGGAAAACAGGTTTAGTGCTTGGGATTGAATTGGTAATAAAGTTTCCAAACTAAGGTCTATAAAATATATCTGTTCATTCGCCCTATCCAACTATCCAACCATCCATCCATCCATCCATCCATCTAGCCATACATTCATCCTTCTATCCTCTATCCTGTGATTTGATTCTATGGAATTTGTGGAATTCTAATTGTCGTGTCATAGAAATTTGTACAAATAAAATTCTGCACCTTTCTTTTCTCATTTAATTCATTGTGATTTTTCCAAGTACTTTCATTTAAACATGTATACTATTGTAAGAACTTTGGTTGGTTTTCTGTTGGTATATTATACTTTAAAACTGTACTGTGAGCAACAACAACTACTGAGCAACAAGGAACGTACCTAATGACCAGCTACTGATTTCTAAATACCGTTCTCTACTAAAAGGAATAAGGGCCCTTGACAATAGCTGATTTCAGTGTTGGGAGAGAAGATAAGAAGAGTTCAGAGAATACTTAAGACACATGGGAAGAACACAGCAGCCAGATTGAAGGAGTTTCAACTGGAAAAACCTGAGATAAGTTGAGTGTTAAATACATACATAAAATATGTATGTATGTATATATAGATAGATAGATAGATAGATAGATACAAAGAAATAGGAACAAAGAGTAAGTTGTTTATTGAAGTAAAATGCCAACTAATAAATGTACTAGGAACAATGCAGTTAGAAAATCATTTGACAACCACCATAATAATAATTGCATTAGGCAAAAGTAGTGGGGCTGGTATATGAAAAACAGAATATTTACCTAGTCTTAAAGTCTCTCCCCTTAACATATTTGTTAATTAGAAAGGGAAAAAAAAGGAACTTTAGAGTAGAGAAACCTGGCAAAACACCTTAATTAAATGATCAATGTTATCATCCATAGAGGAAAAAGTTGCTTTCTGATGCACTGAGAAAGATGCAGCTTCACTTCTTTGGTATTTCTACCAAAAATGCTTGATTTTAATCTAATCATGAGTAACACAGGCAAACTAACTTTGAGGGATATCCTTCAAAACAAAGTACTTGTATGCTTCAAAAGCAAAAAAGAAAGAAAGACTAAGGAATCATTCTGGATAAAAGAAATTTGCTCTACTCTCAATCAATCCAGGATCACACATTGCATTTGGCTGTCAAGGCTTTCTAATCTTTTATTAGAATTTCAGAATACATTTTAACAAGCTCATATGCATTAATCATGTTTTTAAAATTTTTAACTATTTTGATATTTATTTTTCTTGAGGAATTTTAGATATTTTTTAAAGAACTCTGTACATTTCTGTAATTCCACCAGATGTTCATGAAGGCTTCTTTACATTCAAAAATGGGTTCAGGAAGAGTTGATAATTCTTAAATATTTAGATTTTCCATCCAGTTTTGTTTTTTAGTGTCTGTCTTCAAGATTTTGACATTTTCTTCATAGAGACTTTCCCTCTTTTAATTTTCTTCCTCAATTTTTCATATATCTAGTAGTTAATTAATTAATTAGTTTATAATTCTAGTTAAATTAAATTTAAATTCTAGTTAGTTAACATATAGTGTAGTATTAGTTTCAGGAGTAAAATTTAGTGATTCATCACTTACCTACAACACCCAGTGCTCATCACAGCACGTGCCTCCTTAATACCCATTACCTATTTAACCCATTCCCTTCTTTCCTCCCTCCCCCAGCAACCCTCTGTTTGTTCTCTATAGTTAAGAGTTATTCATCTGTTTCTTTTCTTCAATTCCACATATGGTGTTTATCTTTCTCTGATGGACTTATTTTGCTTAGCATAATACTCTCTAGCTCTATCCACAACATTGCAAATGGCAAGATTTCATTCATTTTTATGGCTGAGTAATATTCGTGTGTGTGTGTGTGTGTGTGTATACACACACCACCTCTTCTTTAACCATTCATAAATTGATGGACATTTGCGCTCTTTCCATAATTTGGCTGTTGTTAATAATGCTGCTATAAACATTGGGGTGCATGTGCCACTTCAAATCAGTATTTTTGTATCCTTTGCGTAAATACCTAGTAATACAACTGCTGGATTGTAGGGTAGTTCTATTTTTAACTTTTTGAGGAGCCCCTACTGTTTTCCACAGTGACTGCACCAGTTAGCATTCCCACCAACAGTGTAAGAGGGTTCCCCTTTCTCTACATCCTCACCAACATCTGTTATTTCCTGTGTTGTTAATTTTAGCCATTCTGACAGGTGTGAGATGGTATTTCATCATGGTTTGATTTCTACTTTCCTGATGACATGTGATGTTGAGCATCTTTTCATGTGACTGTTGGCCCTGTGGATGTCTTCTTTGGAAAAATGTCTATTCGTGTCTTCTGCTCATTTTCTTAACTGGAGTATTTGGTTTTGGGTTTTGAATTTATAAATTTTTATAGATTTTGAATACGAATCCTTTATCAGATATGCCATTTGCAAATATATTCTCCCATTCTGTGGGCTGCCTTTAAGTTTTTTCTTTTTTTAAGATTTTATTCATTTATTTGAGAGAGAGAAAGTGAGTGAGTGAGTGAGAGAGCATGAGCAAGGGGAGGAACGGAGGGAGAAGCAGACTCTCTGCTGAGCAGGGAGCCCGATGTGGAGCTCTGATCTCTGGGCCCTAGGATTATAACCTGAGCCAAAAGCGGACACTTAACTGACCAAGCCACCCATGCACCCCTGCCTTTTAGTTTTGTTGATTGTTTACTTCACTGTTCAGAAGCTTTCATCTTGATGAAGTCCCAAAACTTCATGTTTGCTTTTGTTCCTTTTACCTCTGGCAACATGTCTAGTAAGAAGTTGCTATAGCCAAGGTCAAAGAGGTTGCTGCCTGTGTTCTCCTCTAGGATTTTGATGGATTCCTAGTTCATATTTAGGTCTTTCATCCATTTTGAATTTATTTTTGTGTATGATGTAAGAAAGTGGTCCAGTTTCATTCTTCTGCATGTTGCTGTCCAGTTTTCCCAGCACCATTTGTTGATGAGACTGTCTTTTTCCCATTGGATATTCTTTCCTGCCTTGGCAAAAATTAGTTGACCTTATACTCAACAATATTGTCACCCATATAGTGGGTCCATTTCTGGGTTTTCTAATCTGTTCTATTGATCTATATGTCTGTTTTTGTGCCAGTACCATACTGTCTTGATCACTACAGCTTTGTAATATAGCTTGAAGTCCAGAACGTGATGCCTCCAGCTCTGTTTTTCTTTTTCAAGATTGCTTTGGTTATATAGGATCTTTTATGGTTCCATACAAATTTTAGGATTGTTTGTTCTAGCTCTGTGAAAAATGCAGGTGGTATTCTGATAGTGACTGCACTGAATGTGTAGATTGCTTTGGGTAGTATAGACATTTTAACAATATTTTTTCTTCCAATCTATGAGCATAGGGTGTTTTTCCATTTCTCTGTGTCTCTTCAATTTCTTTCATAAGTGTTCTATAGTTTTCAGAGTATAGATCTTTTACTTCTTTGGTTAGGTTTATTCCAAGGTATCTTGTGGTCTTTGATGCAATTGTAAATGGAATCGATTCCTTGATTTCTCTTTCCACTGCTTCATTATTAGTGTATAGAAATGCAACAGATTTCTTCACATTAATTTTCTATCCTGTGACTTTACGAAATTTGTGTATCAGTTCTAGCAATTTTTTCGGTGGAGCCTTTCTGGTTTTCTACATAGAGTGTCATGTCATCCACGAAGAGTGAAAGTTTGACTTCTTCCTTGACAATTTGGATGCCTTTTATTTCTTTCTGCTGTCTCATTGCTAAGGCTAGAACTTCCAGTACTATGTTAAATAACAATGGTGAGAGCGGATAGAGAGGAAAATTTCTCAGTTTTTCCCCACTGATGATTATATTAGCTGTGGGTTTTTCATATATGGCTTTTATGATGTTGAGGTATACTCCCTTTATCCTTACTTTGTTGAGGTTTTGTATCAAGAATGGATGCTGTACTTTGTCAAGTGCTTTTTCTGCATCTATTGAGAGATGATATGATTCTTATCCTTTTTTTTTGTTAATGTGGTGTATAACATTGACTAATTTGCAAATATTGAACCACTCTTACAGCCTAGAAATAAATCCCACTTGATGGTGTGAATGATTCTTTTAATGTACTGTTGGATTCAATTTGCTAGTATTTTGTTGAGAATTTTTGCATTCATGATCATCAGGGATATTGGCCTGTACTTCTCTTTTCTCGTGGGGTCTTTGTCTGGTTTTAGAATCAAGGTAATGCTGGCCTTGTAGAATGAGTTTGGAAGTTTTCTTTCCACTTCTATTTTTTGGAACATTTTCAGAAGAATAGGTATTAAATGCTTCTTTAATGTTTGGTAGAATTCCCCTAGGAAGCCATCTGGCCCTGGACTTTTGTGGGAGACTTTTGATTACTTATTCAATTTCTTTGCTGGTTTTTGGTCTGTTCCAGTTTTCTGTTTCTTCCTTTTTCAGTTTTGGTAGTTTATATGTTTGTAGGTATTTATCCATTTCTTCCAGATTGCCCAATTTGTTGGCATATAATTTTTCATAATATTCCCTTACAATTTTTTGAATTTCTGTGGTGTTGGTTATCTCTCCTCTCTTGTTCATGGTTTTATTTATTTGAGTACTTCTTCTTCTTTTTGGTAAGTCTGGCTAGGGGGTTATCAATTTTATTAATTCTTTTAAAGAACCAGCTCCTGGTTTCATTGATCTGTTCTACTGTTCTATTGTTGTTGTTTCTATATCATTGATTTCTGCTCTAATCTTTATTATTTCCCTTCTTTTGCTGGCTTTAGGCTTCATTTGTTGTTCTTTTCCTAGCTTTTTTAGGTGTAAGGTTAGGTTTTGTATTTGAGATTTTACTTGTTTCTTGAGGTAGGCCTGTATTGCTACATACTTCCCTCCCATGACTGCTGTTGCTGCATTCCCAAAGGATTTGGACTGTCGTGCTTTCATTATCATTTGTTTCCGTGTATTTTTTGTTTGTTTGTTTCTTCTTTAATTTCCTGGTTGATCCATTCTGTTCTTTATGTCCATGTATTTGTGGTTTTTCCAAATGTTTTCTTGTGGTTGACCTCAAGTTTCATAGCAGCATGGTCAGAAGATATGCATGGTATGATCTCAATTTTTTTGTACTTGTTGAGGCCTGATTTGTGACCCAGTATGTGATCTAATCTGGAGAATGTTCCATGTGTACTTGAAAACAATGTGTATTCTACTGCTTTAGGATGAAATGTTCTGAATATATCCGTTAAGTCCATTTGGTCCAGTGTGTCATTAAAAGCCATTGTCTTCTTTGTTGATTTTCTGCTTAGATGATCTGTTCATTGGTATAAGTGGATGTTAAAGTCCCCTGCTATTATTGTATTATTATCAGTGAGTTTCTTCATGTTTGTTATTAACTGATTTATATATTTGGGTACTACTCCCAAGTTGGGGGCATAAATATTTACAATTTTTATATTGATGGGCCTTGTTGTTTTTTTTTTTATCCATTCTGACACCCTATGTCTTTTGATTGCATATTTAGTCCACTTACATTCAGAGTAATTAGTGATAGATATGAATTCATGCCATTGTATTACTCATTAAGTCATTGTTTCTGGAGATTTTCTCTGTTCCTTTCTAGTCTTTGTCACTTTTGGTCTTTCTCTCCCATTCAAAGAGTCACCTTTAATATTTCTTGCAGGGCTGGTTTAGTGGTCACGGACTCCTTTAGTTTTCATTTGTCTGGGCAAGTCTTTATCTCTCCTTCTATTCTGAATGACAGCCTTGCTGGATAGATTATTATTGGCTGCATATTTTCCCCAGTCAGCATACTGAATATATCATGCCACTCCTTTCTGGCCTGCCAAATATCTGTGGAGAGATCTGCTACTAACCTTATTCGTCTTCTCTTGTAAGTTAGGAACTTTTCTCTTGATGCTTTTAGGATTTTTTTTCTTTATCTCAATATTTTGCAAATTTAACTACAATATGTCTTCATGTTGGCCTGCTTTTGTTGATTTTGATGGGCCTGTGCCTCCAGAATGTGGATGTCTGTTTCTTTCCCCATATTAGGGAAGTTTTCAGCTATACTTTCCTCCAATAAACCTCTGCCCCCTTTCCCCTCTCTTCCTCTTCTGGGACTCCTATGATACAAATATTATTAGGCTTTACAGAGTCTCTGAATTCCCTAAGTCTACATTCGTGATACAATATTTTTCTCTCTCTCTCTTTTTTTCTAGCTGCATTATTTTCCATAATTTAATCTTTTATATCACTTATTCATTCCTCTGCATCTTCCATCCTTGTGGTCATTATATCTAGTGCATTTGCATCTCAGTTACAGCATTTTTAAAAAATATTTTTTATTTATTCATATGCCAGAGAAGGGAAGAGGGAGAGAGAGAGAGAGGGAGGTAGAGTACACAGGCAGGGATAGAGGCAGCTAGAGAGAGAAGCAGGCTCCCTGCTGAACAAGGAGCCTGATGTGGGACTCGAACCCAGGTCCCTGGGATCATGACCTGAGCTAAAGGCAGATGCTTAACCAACTGAGCCACCCAGGTGTCCCAGTTATAGCATTTTTTTACTTCAGTTTGACTAGTTCTTAGGTGTTTTATCTCTATAGTGAAGGATTCCCTGGTGTCTTCTATGCTTTCCTCAAGCCCAGCTAGTATCCTTACAATTGTTGCTTTAAATCTGGGATCAAAAATATTACTTCGTATTACTTATATCTGTTTCAATGGGATCCCTGGCTGTGACCTTTTCTTGTTCTTTCTTTTGGGATGATTTCCTCTGTCTTGGCATTTTGTTTAGGTCTCTGTCTTCCTCTCTGTGCTAGGAAAGCCTGTTATGTTTCCTACCCCTGAGAGTAATGGCTTTACAAAGAAGAGGTCATATACTGTCTAGGGCCTGGCACTTCAGGAAGTGTCTCTGGGGTATGCTGTGTGCACTCTGTTTCTTCTGTGGCTTCTTCTCTTCCTCTAGTTGTGCATTTTGTTTTGTCAGTGCTTAGATTGATTTCTTAGGTATTCAGAATGATTTGATATTATCCAGCTGTGTTTGAGGGAGGAGGCAGGCCCAGGGTCCTCCAACTACTCTGCCATCTTACCCCCACCCTGCCCCCCGGGGTCTGGTAGTTATTTTAAATGGGAGAAATTTTTTTTTCATTCTGTTTGCTACTGATATTTTGAATAACATATAAAGGGAGGCACTGAATTTCTGTGTAATCAAATATAGCTAACTTATTTTATAAATAATTTTAGTAAGCATTTATTTGCTGGTATACTTGGGTTTTCTTCAGTGGACATTCATCTCTAAGCAATAATAATTTTGGCAATTTTGCCCCTTATTTTTCAATACTCATACACTTATCTAATGTTATTGTTTTATTTCATTTGCTAAAACTTCCACAAAAATAATGAATGATAATAGTGGGATCTTGGTCTCCTCACCTTTAAATAACATGATTTCAATGTTTCCTTGTTTCTCAGTTTGTGGTAGATTATAATTTCAACATGGCCAATTTATTTCTAGTTTACCAAGAAATTTATTGGCAACAATGTGGATGCTTTTATAATTACTTTAAAATATACTTGATGATGTAAATTCCTAGTTTCTCAGTTTGGGGTAGATTATAATTTCAACATGGCCAATTTATTTCTAGTTTACCAAGAAATTTATTGGCAACAATGTGGATGCTTTTATAATTACTTTAAAATATACTTGATGATGTAAATTCCTAGTTTCTCAGTTTGGGGTAGATTATAATTTCAACATGGCCAATTTATTTCTAGTTTACCAAGAAATTTATTGGCAACAATGTGGATGCTTTTATAATTACTTTAAAATATACTTGATGATGTAAATTCCTAGTTTCTCAGTTTGGGGTAGATTATAATTTCAACATGGCCAATTTATTTCTAGTTTACCAAGAAATTTATTGGCAACAATGTGGATGCTTTTATAATTACTTTAAAATATACTTGATGATGTAAATTCCTAGTTTCTCAGTTTGGGGTAGATTATAATTTCAACATGGCCAATTTATTTCTAGTTTACCAAGAAATTTATTGGCAACAATGTGGATGCTTTTATAATTACTTTAAAATATACTTGATGATGTAAATTCCTAGAAACATATAACCTACCAACAGTGAATCAGGAAGAAATTGAAAATTTCAACAGGCCAATTAAAAGTAGTGATGTTGAAGCAGTAATCAAAAAACTTCCAAAAAACAGAAGTCCAGGACAAGACAGCTTCACAGGTGAATTCTATCAAACACTTAAAGAGGAGTTAATACCTATTCTTCTCAAACTATTCCAAAAAATACAAGCAGAAGGAAAAATTCCAAGTTCCTTTTATAAGGCCAGTATCACCCTGATACTAAAACCAGATAAAGAAAACGCAAAAAAGAGAACTATAGGCAAATATCTCTCATGAATATAGACGCAAAAATCCTCAGCAAAATTTTAGCAAATTGAATCCAACAATACATTAAAGAAATTATACACCAAGATCAAGTTGGATATATTCCTGGGATACAATGGTGGTTTGATATTTACAAAACAACCAGTGTGATACATCACATCAATAAGAGAAAAGATAAAATATGATCACCTCATTAGATGCAGAAAAATCATTGGTCGAAGTACAACATCAATTCATGATAAAAACACTCTGCATAGTAGGTCTAGCGGGAACATACCTCTACATAATAAAGGCCAATATATGAAAAATCCAGAGCCAACATAATGCTCTGTGGTAAAAAAATTGAGAGCTTTTCCCCCCAGGTCAGGAACAAGACAAGGACGTCAACTCTTACCACTTTTTTTCAACATGGTACTGCAAGTCCTAGCCATAGCAATTAGACAACATAAATACAAAGCATTCAAACTGGTAAGGAAGAAGTAAAGTCTACTATTAACAGATGACATGATACTATATACAGAAAACTCTGAAGACTCTGCCAAAAAACTACTATAACTGATAAATGAATTCTGTAAAGTCCCAGGACACAAAAATCAATGTACAGAAACCTGTTGCATTCTATATACCAAAAATAAAGGAGCAGAAAGTGAAATCAAGAAAACAGTCCCATTTACAATTACACCAAGAAAAATGAGATACCAAGAAATAAACTTAATTAAAGAGGTAAAAGACCTATACTCTGAAAACTATAAAACACCGATCAAAGAAGTGCAAGATGATGCAAAGAAGTGGAAAGTCATTCCGTGTTCATGGGCTGGAAGAAAAAATACTGTTAAAATGTCTATACTACCCAAAGCAATCTACAGATTTAATGCAAAGCTTGTAAAGATAACAACAGCATTTTTCACAGAAACAGAAAAAAAACAATCTTAAAATTTGCATGGAATACGTTGAATAGCCAAAGCAATTTTGAAAAAGCAAAACAGAACTGGGGTATCAAAATTCCAGATTTCAAGATATATTACAAAGTGGTAGTAATCAAAACTGTATGGTACTGGCATAAAAACAGATACATAGATTAATAGAATAGAACCCCAAACCCAGAAATAAATGCAAATTACATGGCCAATTAATCTCCAACAAAGGAGGAATGAATATAGAATGGGAAAAAGACAGTCTCTTTAACATATGGTGTTGGAAAAACTGGACAGTCACATGTAAAAGAATGAAACTGGCCACTTTTTCTAATCATACACAAATATAAAATCGAATGGATTAAAGACTTAAACATGCAACCTGAAACCATAAAAATCCTTTAAGAGAGCACAGGCAGTAATTCTTCTGCCATTAGCTGTAGCAACATTTTTCTAGATATTTCTCCTGAGGCAAGGAAAATAAAAGCAAAAATAAACTATTGGAACTACATCAAAATAAAAAGTTTCTGCACAGTGAAGAATCAACAAAACTAAAAGGAAACCTACTGAATGGGAGAAGATATTTGCAAATGACATATCTGATAAAGGGTTAGTATCCAAAATATATAAAGAACTGATGGAACCCAACACCTAAAAACCAAATAATCCAATTAAAAAATGGGCAGAAGACATGAACGGCATCTCTCCGAAGAGGACATACAGATGGCCAACAGACACATGAAAAGATAATCAACAGTACTCATCATCAGGGAAATGCAAATCAAAACTACTCTGAGATATCACCTCATCCTGGTCAGAATGGCTAAAATAAAAAACACAAGAAACAACAAGCATTGGCAAGGATGTGGAGAAAGGGGAACTGTCTTGCACTATTGGTAGGAATGCAAACTGGTGGAGACACTGTGGAAAACAGGATGGAGGTTCCTCAAAAAATTAAAAATAGAACTACCCTATGATCCAGTAATTCTACTACTGGGTATTTATCCCCAAAATACAAAAAACACTAATTCAAACCCCTATATTTATTGCAGCATTATTTACAATAAAACTATGGAGGTATACCATGTCCATCCATAGATGAATAGATAAAGAAGGTGTGGCATACACACACACACACACACACACACACACACACACACAGACGAATATTATTCAGCCATAAAAAAGAATGAAATCTTGCCATTTGCAACAACATGGATAGAGCTAGAGTCTAATGCTAAGGGAAATAAGTCAGTCAAAGAAAGACAAATACCCTATGATCTCACTCATATGTGGAATTTAGAAACAAAATAAATGAGCAAGGGAAATGAAAGAAAGAGAGAGAGAGACAAACCAAGAAACAAATGCTTGACTATAGAGATCAAACTGATGGTTACCAGAGTGGAGGTAGGTGGGGGGTTGGGTGAAATAGAGGATGGGGATTAAAGAGTACACTTACCACGATTAATAAAAAATAAAATTAAAAAAAATTTAAAAAGTTGAACATGAAGAATATGAAAAATAAAAAAATTTAAATATCCTTGATGTTTGTTTTTAAATTCATATAAGAGCTTTTTAATATAGCACATATTTAAAAAACAAAAAGTACAGATAAGTTTTGCAATATCTCAACCTATTTGTGTTGTGTCTCCCACCAGATAACACACGGCAAGAAATTAGTTAATTGCCAATTACTGGTTCTATTAAATCCGGGCTTCCCTTCCAATGTATCTGAACAGACATCCTCAGAAGAAAAGAGTTTAAGAATGTTTTCAAAACATTTTTTTTCCTACAGAAGTAACCTGCCTTCATTATTTTTAAAATTACAAATTTAAAAAGGACAAAAGCAAAACAAAAGCTCATATGCTCATGAACAGGAGATAATTACTAGTCAATATTTGGTATTTGTTTTTCACATATTTTCTTTCCTCCAATATGTATATAAAATACATTAAAATAGACTTATAGTTTTATATCCTGCTTTAAAAATAGGATTAAAAATAGGAGTAATGTAGAAAGTACAGAGAGAAGGTTCAAGATTGTTTGAGTTGGTAAATCTTCATAAATTTTCCCATGATCCACTGTTAGAGTCTGGCATTATTATCAATACTCCTGGTACCCCTTAATGCAAGTAGGAATTTAAAATTTTCCCATTGTAAAATTCACATATAAGTATTATAAAATTACTGAAAAATAGCAAAAATTATTTAATATTTTTAAAAAGCAAATGAAAAGGATGTTTAAATTTTGACTATCAGACTTCAAGACCTAAAGAAAGCTGGCTCACTTACCTTACGCAAATGCAAGCATAGAGCCTAGTGGATTCAATGTTTTACTGGGAATTACAATATAGAGGATTAACAGAGAACTGATTAGATTGCATTGTAAAATTCTACGCTGATTCATAATGCAAAAGCACAGTGATCAAGCTGTATTAGAAAGCACACTTCACACTGCAAAAGAAAAAAAAAGGCCCCAATAATGTCTGCTAAAACCATTTGATTCCTGTTTTCAGGCAAAGATTTTAAAAGGTTAATGTCTCATTATTGCAAACATATTACCACAGGGAAGAAAATATTGAATTTTTTAGGTCCACTATTCATAAATTAACTGTCCAATGATAAAAGCTACAAACTAGATCATTCAAAGAAATTGGTAATTTTCTTAACTGACCTTTAACAGTGAAAGATGGATTTGCATACAGCTTTAGAATGAAGTAAGTTAATTCTTTTGTTTATCCACAGGCTATCACCAACCCCCTAAGAAAGTCCCACTGTTAATGATTATATATAAAGACATTTTTATCAGCCTTCTCCCAGTAATGTCAGGAAATAAAGCAATTCATCAACAGGCCACTCATTCCCTTTTTCAAATTAAACAATCTGTTAGATATTCTTTTCCATCAGAGAAGAAATATGATGGATTCTATTTCCCAAACTGTAAATGATTTTTGAGTCTTCCTTGTCTGAAATGTTTCTGCTTAAACCTGACAAGGGGGAAAAAAACTTTCATCAGGCAAAGTCATCCTTAAGGTTAAAGTAGATGTGCCACAGGGGCACAAGCCCACTTTCTCACTGCAGCAGTGCAATATGAGAGAGAACGAGCAGATGATAGTAGATGCTCATTTTGGAAACCACAAGTTTCAAACATTAAAAGATTAGGCTTTACTAGGTAAGGAAAATGGCCTCATGGTAAATTACACATCTGTGATGCTGCAAATGTTAACTCATTTCCACAAAGCTTTAGCTTCTTTGACCAAGATGGAACTGTGTGACCCAAGGGCACTCCTCTATCTCCAAATTTGCTCTGTACACTGAAATTCTCACAGAACCCCTTCTTACTGAGCACTGCAGGCCTACCCATTTCTTAACTGTAACTCCCTGGCAATGTCTATTTATACCATAAATAATCTTTATATATATGTATTTTTACAGAAACCAGCTATCTTGCTAGGGCCTTAATGCAAAAATGACTTTTCATGTGACTTTTCAACACTTTCATTAAGTGAAACTCCAACATGCAGCCTGGATTTGGCCAGAAGGAGAATTCTGAGAAAATGAAAGAAAATGATGAAGGGCCAGAAAGGACAGCTTGCTATAACTTAACAGGAATATGATATGTTATATCATAAAAAGCCCAGTTTTTAAAAACAAACATATTTTGAGACACTGTACATATGTCCAGGATTATTCTATATAGGCAATGCAATAGGTAAGTTCTCATATGGCAAACTAACTGACATAAAAATCAGATGCTTAAGGTCTCAGTAGCAGCCTTCCTCTTCTTGTACAAATAAAACAGCAAGAGAATTTCCTTAAAACTTTTGCCCTAAGTTTGGCTCTATAACCCTTGATATCTTACAGTTCACTTGGCTTGTGACACAGATTTTAGGCCCTAGATTCTGTTTTGGAATCAGATGCGGTTTCCTCTTTGGTCTCTTTCTTAGCCACAGACACTTGTTCCAAACACAGGGATCTGCTCTGTCACCTCTATTTTGAGGTCTGCCCTGGTTCAGGATTAAACTTGCTAAAGAGACAAACATTTTGGAATGATTACCACTACCAGGTGTGGTTTTTATTTCCCACCTGAAATATGATTAGAGGAAACCTCGTGGTTATCAATATTTCACTATGGCCTGGAAATTCCTTCTTTGGGCAGGGGAATTTGTCAGTCTCAGAGCACTATATATGGACATTTGGATAGTGATACTGTACGTTTTGGTGCTGGTACCAGCATATAATTTTGACTATGAAATGGTAAATCTTTTCCCTGGAAACAGAAATCCTCAAAAGGAAGTAGAGATAGGCTTCTATAAAGAACACACATTTTCCAGTCTGCACAGGAGAAGGCTCATTACAGTGCGTCACAAAGACAAGCCTATTGATTTTAAGTTGAAATTCTCATTACCTATACTCTGCCTACTTGTAACAAAGCATGCAATATGTCAACCTTCATGTGGTTAAATCTTTCCATATAAACAAGATACATCCATAGAAACAGGATCAATAGGTTAGTCTCTCCCATATGCAACCCTTATGCCAAATCATGAGTTAACATTAAAAGACAGTACTATCTCATTTTTCTCTTACCCTCTTTAAGTATAACCTCTTCTTCCTCTCAGAAAAATACAATATTATCTATTAACAAATGTATATTTTTTTTGCAAAAGTTTAGCATCTCCCTCTTATGATATAGTTCTCGCCTATCTTTAATTTGTCATTTCTCCTTCCCTTTAACTTCACTATTTTGCTTGGCTTGTATTATCTATTTCTCTATGGCAAATCGTGGTACCAGTCAGACTCTACTGACTTCTTTCCACATCTACTTCTCCATTATTTCCCTTCCTTATTTCCTTGCACTTATCCCATTTTGGTAAACATATGGTTAGTCACTCAATACCTATTCCAATCCTTTTCGTTTGGGAATCAAAAGTACAATAGGGGAAATTAACCTTATCGTGATCGGCTTTTGGGCATTTCATCCTCTTTGGCAGTAATTAGTTCAAGAACAGCTTGTGACAAGAACTAGAACAAATAGTACTAAAACTTGTATGAAACGACAAAAGACCCAAAATACTCCAAGCAGTCTTAAGAAAGAAGAACAAAGCCGGAGGTTAACACAATTTCAGATTTCAAGATATACAACAAAACTACACTAGCCCAAACAGTATGGTACTGGCACAAAAACAGACACATAGATCAATGGAACAGAATAGAAAGCCCAGAAATAAGCCCACAACTACATGGTCAATTAATTGTTGAAAAAGGAGGCAAGAATATGAAATAGGAAAAAAATAGTATCCTCAACAAATTATATTGGAAAAACTGGACAGCTACATGCAAAAGGTTAAAATTGGACCACTTTCTACACCATACACAAAAATAAACTCAAAATGGATTAAGAACCTAAATGTGAGACCTGAAACCATAAAAATCCTAGAAGAGGTCGCAGGCAGTAATTTCTTTGACATTGGCTGTAATATCTTTTCAGATATGTCTCCTCAAGCAAGGGAAACAAAAGCAAAAATAGGTAATTGGGACTACATCAAAATTAAAACCTTTGCAAAGTGAGGAAAACGATCAACAAAACAGAAAAGCAACCTACTGAATAGGAGAAGATATTTGCAAATAATATCTCTAATAAGGGGTTAATATCCAAAATATATAAAGAACTTATGCAACTCAACACCGATAATAATAATAATAATAATAGTGAAAAAAACAGACAGAAAACCTGAATAGACACTTTTCTAAAAACATACAGATGGCCAACAAACATATGAAAAGATGATGAACATCACTAATCATCAGAGAAATGCAAATCAAACCCACAATGAGATATCACCTTATGCATATCATAATGGCTGAAATAAAAAAGATAAGAAAGAACAAGTGTTGGCAAGGATATGGAGAAAAAGAAACTCTCCTGTACTGTTGGTGGGAATGCAAGCTGGTGTAGCCTCTGTGGAAAACAGTATGGAGGTTCCTCGAAAAATTAAAAACAGAAATACTATACGATCCAATAATTATGCTATTGAGTATTTACTGAAAGAAAAAGGAAACACTAATTCAAAAAGATATATACACCTTTATTGCAGTATTATTTATAATAGTCAAGATGTGGAAAACCCAAATGTGTATCGATAGATGAATGGATAATGAAGATATATATGTATATAATAGAATATTACTTAGACCATAAACAAAACAAGGATGAGACTTTGTCATTTACAACAACATGGATGGACCTAGAGGGTACTAAGCTAAGTGAAATAAGTCAGTCAGAGAAAGACAAACACCATATGACTTCACTTATACGTGGAATCTAAAAAACAAAACAAAGGAATACATAAAGAAAAGCAGAATCCAACCTATAAATACTGAGAACTGAGGATTGCTAGAGGGCAGAGGGATAGTGGATTGGACAAATGGGTGAAGGGGAGTGGGAGGTACAGGTTTCCAGTTATAGAATGAATAAGTTACAGGGATGAAAAGCACAGCATAAGGTACATAGTCAATGGTATTGTAATAGTGTTATATGGAGACAGATGGTAGCTACACTTGAAGTGAACACAGCATAAAGTATAAATTTGCTGAGTCACAATGATGTACACCTGAAGCTAGTGTAACATTGTGTGTCAACTATATTCATATATAAATGAATAAATAAAGAAACAAAGAACAGTGTGTGACACAATAATGGACAATGACGTACAGACAGTGTGCTGGTGGCCTCTGAGAATGTCCCTATCTCTTACTAGAGAATAGCTGAAACTAAGCTATTTTCTTCTTTACTTTAATACGGAGTATATAGTAGCCATTAGAAGTCATTCTAAATCAAAGGGGAGCTAGCCTCAAGATGAGTGTAGTACTCTGGATGGCAGAGAAGAGAGCCCAGAAAAAATCTAGGACCTGAAGTCTTTATCGAGCCCCTGGACCCACTCCATCTTCACTCTGCTTCCTTATTGTTTAAATCAGCTTGAGTTGGCTTTTCTGTTATTTGTCATCCAAAGGACCCAAGCCAACATACTTAGATCTGTCCATTACTAGCTGTAATAGTAAAAACTATCACATTGTTAAAGATAGCCCTCCAGTGGAAGCTAGCGTTTTACTTCTTCATAGTTTTCCTTTAAACCTAAGTCACAAAAAACACAGAAGAGAATAGATTATTATTGATCTCTATGTCTAAAGAGCTTCTGGTTAGGTTGACAATAACAAAGTAGGCAGTAGACATGAAGTTATAAAGATAAGTAAGTCATGGGTCCTTTACTCAAGAAGCAACATCTAGGATGAGAATGGGCAACGGATACATCAATAAGTATATATCTGTTGCTCTAATGAACTACTCTAGGATTCTTAGAAGCCAATCTCATCACTGAGTCCTTCAGGGCTTTTCACCTGCGATGTGAAACCAAATCCATGTAGATTACAGAGGATTACTTATATTTATGAAAGAGATTCTGGAATAATGGTATTGATGTTAGGGAGCAGTTCCTAATCTCGAGATTATGGTCCTTCAAATCAACTTCTATCATAGATATGGGCTGTGTTCATATTTAACATCGTTGGGGCCATTAGGACTACTTCAGATCCAGTATTCTGGGATTAAGACCATTTCTTGTCTATGATCTGAACACTGTCTAAAATTCTTAAAGGCTCTAAATTCAAAGATAGTAATTTTCAGACCATTTGATTAAGATATGCTTTTATTCAACTTCTTTCCTATCTATCTTTTTATATGTATGATTAATTTATACATATACAAATACTACCTGACTAATACAGAACTCTGCAGAGAATCAGAACATGTCATCCCCAAATATATTACTTTGGCATGTTATTTTGAGCTGTAGGTGATTGAGAATAGCAGTTTCATGACAGGCTCTCTGACCTCTTCCTCTCTATCTAAAGGCAGGGCGCACAAATTTCCTATGAAAAATATGCCCTCCCTGTACCAGGAAGAGGAAAACATTCTTATCACTAGAGATGGGGAACTGATACCAAGAGGAAGCTGTACAAACAAACTTACTAAAATAACCCTTATTTTCCATTATTTCCTCCATATATTTTTTAGTCACTTTCCCACAATTTACTGCTCCAGCCCAAACCCCATTTTCCATTGTCTTGTCACATCTCCACAGCCTACTGTTCTTTCTTAAAATGGTATATAAACGCTCAGGCCTACCTGCTTCTTTGGGTATTCATTTCTTATACATGAAGGCTTCTGTGTACATGTAAAAATATTAATGAATACAATCTGAATGCTTTTTTCCTGCTAATCCATCTTTTGTCAGTCTAAATTCTAGGCCCAATCATAGAAGCTAAGATAGCAGAGGAAAAAAAAAATTCTTTCCTCACTATACCTCTCAGTTTACCAAAAACGATGGCTCTTTGTAAATCTAGAAGTTTCTCTTAAAAACTTGATGTTTCTATATTTCAAACCAAAACAACTGGGAAATTTATGTAAATAAGAAATATACTGGTCATTTGAGATTTAATGTAGTCCTCTAAATATCAGATTTGATGATTTGTTTTCTATTACATTTGATGTTTTCTATCATGTCAATAGTGTAAAGATTAGAAATAAAAGTAAATATGTAACTTAAATATTTGATCACCACCTCTTACAGTTTTCTGTTCTTTATTACTTAATGCCAAATGAATAGTTTAATAGTAAAATTCACAGTAAATTCAAAATTATTGTTAGACATATGAAGAATTTGGAAGGGAATATGTTACACAATCATTGGCAGATTAAACACACACATACACATAAAAATAAAATTTAGAAATCTAAGTTATCAAAACACCCTAATTTAAAAGTGGAAGTTCAACCTCAAATACAAGTTTCAATCCTCTAAGGTAATTAAGCCATCTTATAATTCTAATGTCAAATTAATTTACATCTCAACAAATAATAAACTATATTATAGGCAAAATATGCCAGATAGATAGATATTATGAAAAAACCCCAAACCTTTAAATGCCTCCCATGGGAAAAATAACTTCCCAAATACCTATTTACAAAGCAACTTCCTCTCCTCTTAGGTATCCATTTACATTTGTTTAATTTTGATGGATGAAAAACCAGTGCTGTTAACTTCTCTTTTGTCTCAGGTAACAGGTAATCATAATATTAACACTTTATATATTTTGCTACACCTTATTTAATTTACATGGGCAGTCAGACATATCAGCATGTTGGAATGCCTTCTTTTCATAATTTTGTCTATGGGAACACTGTTGCATAAATCGTCTGCACTAGAGGTAGCCATGGGTGAAATGGCCTTTCTTATTAAATGTCACAAGATTTAATGTCACAGTATAATTGGGATGGAAGGATAACTGCACTAAGCTCAACATGTCTTTTTCTGCTAACACATTATTAATCCACAGGAGTGTTAAAATATGTTTAATAAAGGCCCCATTCACATGGAAATTGTTGGCACTTGCTAAAAATTACACTATTTCATTGCTCAGCCCTAAGAACTTCTAGTGGAATTCACAGCAATTTTGATTTTCAAGCGAAATTATAATAGGAATCCACACTAAAAAAAAAAAATTCAACTTTTTTTTATAAAGTATATTTTTTAAAGGATTAAAAATGGTCTTGTGTTTGAGGCACTAATGCAGTCCAGTATTACACTGGCAGTGCTATAGTTCATGTTTAACAAGTGCTTTCAAAGAAGATCTGTTTGGATCTGTTCTTAGGTTTGTTACTTTTTCTCCTGCGCACACACACACACACACACACACACACACACACACACACACCTGAGCACAAAGCTAAGTCACATCACTAAGGACTAGCCTCCTTTGCAGTAAGGTAGGGTCATATGACTGAACTCCCACTAACGACTGTGGGCAGAAGCCATGAAAACTTGTTCCACAATTCTATATGGTCTCTTCTATTCTATCTACATGAAATAGAAGACCCAGGACAAGACTCCAAAACGTGAAGCTTGCTGAAAATCCATACTGACCTAGGAGTGAGGAAAAAACCTCTATACTGTTACGTTTCTGAGAATACAGGATGATGGCAATGCAGTTAGATCTTCCTGACACTCTTCTACTTCCTTTCCTTATTCTTTCCTTTTAAAGCCTTTCTATAAAGGATACAATCTACCTACTGAAGAAAGAAGGGAGAAACTCATCTTCTAATACTCCATGTTTTATTATCATTCAGTCAGTGACCTTAAGGTACTTAACTTTGTTGGGCTTTACATTCTTGATCATTAACCCTAGGATATATACTCAAGCATTTCATAAAATCATAATCTACAAGACTTTTTGCAGGCAAACTCTTCCATCCCTATGCCTTCATGTAGCATCTGTCCTCTCAATGCTACACACTATATGAGAATTCTAATTATTTTTAAAGGAGCTTATGGTAAAGCAGTCTGTACCATTATTCCACCATTATTCCAGAGTCTAATCTGGCATTTATAATACCGTTCCTGGTGAAATTTACTTGTAATGAGTCTAACCACCCATAACTGTCATTTTAACACATTTGTATTTGTCTTACTTTCAATAGAGCATAGTTCTTTCTATAAGTGAGAAAATTTTGTTTCCCTAATCTTTGCTTTTCTAGGCTAAACTAAATCACACTGGCCTTTTAATCTTTCCTTACAAATAAGTCTCAAAATTTCAAGCAGTTCCAATTTTTCTATATCTTTTTTTTCATAACCCACAGTCACATAATTGATCTCTTTGGTGGAAAAGTAAACTGAAACAGAAAAGAAATCCATCCACTCAGCTGTTTATACAGACAAAACTACTTTTGATTGCATGTTCCTTTTTTTTTTTCAAATAGTTTTTATAGTCTAAAAGAACAGAATCTGAAATGGACAGAATACTCAAGGAAAACTATAATAAATGAGCTTAAGGGAATAATTTTTATGGGTTTAAAGTGTTAGACGTCTATGCATATTTTATAGTACAATCCGTTTGGGTTTAATTTAGTTGTAATAATAGTTATTTTCATTTCAGTTAGGCACATTCCCCATTAGTTTCTATCTATTAAGTATATTCGATCAGGCCAGAACTGGACATGATTGAAAAACTTAGAGGCATATTTGCCCTAATCTATCTTTGTGACTATCCAAGTGTAAGAACTCAACACACTCATTTATTTGTAAGAACCAGGAGAAGCAAAGTGAGCGAGTATAGAAAATTGTACCATGGAAATGTTTAGACCATTTAATCAACATAGCTTTATAGGCTAAAAAAAATCTTAATGATTTTAAGATAATAGGAATGGGGGAGGAAACTCAACCAACAGTTTAGGATCCACTACTAGAGTAATATAACGTACCTAATAAATACATAAGCAATTGTCATTGCCATACTATTTCTCTACGGCTTATTGGAGCTTTAGAGACAGATAGACTTGGATCACAATTCTGCCTCTTCCCCTTATTAAGTCTGTAATTTACTATCTCTGATCATCAAATTTCTTACCTGAAAAACAGGATAATGATATTTAACCTAATCTATGGTTCTGAGATTTACATAAGATATAAGGGATACAGCACTTACCAGAGTGTCTGGAATACAGTAGGTGGTTGTGGTGAACTAAAGATGGCTATATACTCTTCGCTACTCCTCTCATCTAATAATAGACTCTGCTTCTTCCCACCTTGAATATGAGCCTTTTCTGAGACTTGCTTTGATCAAAGGAATGCAGCTGTAATGTTGCTATATAACTTCCAAAGCTGGGCCTTAAGAGATATGCAGCTTTCACTCTCACGCTGGGAACGTTCCTTCTTTTAACACAGACACCAAGTCATGAGAAGCCCAAGCCACATACAAAAGCCATGTGGAGAAGACCCAAGGTACTTGAGTTGACAGCCTCATGTCTGCTAATGGTCAGTAAGTACTATGCACTAACCATGTAAGGGAGCCATCTTGGATGCTCTAGGCCAGTCAGACCTCCAGATAACTGTGCCCGAGGCAATACTACATGGAAAATGATAACCACCCAGCTGTGCCTAGTCAACCCACAGATTCAAGAGATAAATTTTTATTTTCTTAAGCCACAAAAATCTAAATTAAGCCACTAAGTTCTTAAGTTTTGGATAGTTTGTTACACAGCAATAGATAGCCAAAAGAGTGTTCAATATATGGAGCAATTATTATTATTTTTCTCCAATGATGAGGGAAAATAGCACATGATAGTATTTCATTGTTCTACTTAAAGACTTTAAGGTCAGTATATCCTGTACTGCCACTCAATGTCAAAGCGTTGGGGAAATAAAAAGTAGGTGCTCTGGAAAAAAAAAAAAAAAAAAAAAAAAAAAAAAAAAAAAAAAAAAAAAAAAAAAAAAAAAAAAAAAAAAAANAAAGAAAGAAAGAAAGAAGAAAGTTTCACTTATTATATAAGATCTCTAGAAGGACTAATGTTTTCTTTCCATTAAACTCTTCATTGTAGTGTGAATCCTCTCATTTTATCACACACCTGTGAGTTCTTAAATGACTATAAATCAAAAGACAGAGAATATGCTTGTCCTAAAATCAGACATCACAGCCTGTGTAAAGGTTGCAGCTCTCAAAGGCTCACTCATTGCTCTTTGCCTATGACCTTCCAAGATGTACATTCTGTTTGCTTCCCTGCTCTTCGTCCCATTTATCTTTGTGGACATCACAGACTTAGCACTTACTTTGCTTATCTGCCCCCGTTTCTTACCTTTATAGACTTTCTGTACCTTCTTTATAGATTTTAAACTTCTCCCTATGCTTACTGTGTCTCTCTCTTCCCCCACCCTTGACCTTGACTAGTTATCTCCCTAGAGCTATTACATGTAATGGACACTACTTTTAGATTTCCAGTCTTGGCCTTTCTTGTCCTACGCTGAATCATTGTTACTATGCCCAGTGAAGCACTAGACATGATATTATCTTAATTGCAGGTATATAAATGTACAATGTCTTCTTTCCCCAGGACACAAATGAATGAAAATTATAGTAATCTACAAAACAAAATGGTTATGTGATTCTAGGTAAATTTCCTAATAGAGGTGATAGTATCAAAATACATAACTGCATATTCAGTGAGGATTCATATTCTTTGCTTTCAATATATAACTAAGCTCCTGAATCCCTTGAAAGTTTCTACTTCCAGGGGAGCAAATTCTTGCCATCTTTGGTGAGTTTTGTAATCAAATATAATAACATGGGGGCAGCTGAGCAATTATTATGACATGCTTGGCATCAGTACATTAAAACTGTCCTGTTTTAGGGAGCCACCTTTCCTTTACCAAAAGAGGTCATAACCAATTTAGGAATGAGTATTTATTATGTATTTACAATGTGGAGAAAATGCTTATCATAGATTATGATGACTTAAGATTTTACTATGAATAATACATTTTGTTCAGGAAATTTCCTCTTAAACATAGTAATTATTTTAATTATTTATTCTCTGGCAATTTTTCTATTGAAATTTTCTCATTGTGCTGTTGTAATTGAGATAACTCAATTAAACCCCAGAAATCTGAAATTATTCAAAATTGCAGCAGTTTTCATTCTATGCAGATTTGAAAAATTTTTTTTCTTTTAAAAACTTTGTTTTGAAGAAATGTTTTACATATTTACTCCTCAGCTATGCGTTTCTTGGCTGCCTCAATCTACCTCCATCTACCTGGTGGCAATCTTTCATATTTCACAATAGTAGATCTCCGAGCGAGGACAATTCAGACTGCAAGGAAAGCGGGAATTCACATTGAGATACAGAAAGCCAAGGAAGTAAAGATCACACTTAGAAGCAACTGGCTGTCAAATATGGACTTGAACAAGGAGGTAGAGAAAGCAATTCTAACAATTTGTTAGTAGCATGGATAGAAATAGTTAGACAACTAGCATGTAAGGATCACAGGCATGGTGGGAGGGGCTGCCTGATGAGGTTCCTTTCATTTTTACATTTGTGTAGTCATGTTCAATTTACAAAGAACTTCCACATCCTTTATCTCATTCAGTTCTTACAACAAACACATGATAGAGGCCAGGATAGTAACGTCTTTTCCCTTTTTCACCTATGGGAAACGAGGTTGCAAAAAGATTGCAGATTTTCCTTATATTATTACTTTCATTAGGAGGTAATCCAAGAAAGCTAAGAAGACAGAGTTGTCATTACCTGTCTCTTCTGACTGCTGGGCTCTGTTCCTTGACTGTATCATTCTGTAGCTCAAATTTTGAGATACATAAAGCTGTAAGTAGTAATAGATGAATTTCAGAAATCATATGAAAGATCACATCTTACCAACGCTAAGGAAGGACTAGAATGGGTTATCTTAATAGGATGTATGATCAGTACATACTTATTAAAATCTTTATGATACATGCACTAAAAACTATATCTGTGTGGAGTTCCTGTTTACTGTCATGAGGAAAGCTAAAGCAGCTTTCTAAACAGGAAATCTGTCAACAGTACCATTTCATTTGATCATGCTAATAATTGACTAATGTGGTGAACTCACTCATGTGGGTGTGGTACACAATCAAACAAGGATGATTCTTGCTTAAAAAATATTATATAAGAGGTGCTGCTTACCTTATCCACCCTACTTTGTGGTGTTGTCATTTGGGACCTTCCCACCCAGACAGCCACCTCTAAAAATACATTTTTTTTTTAAACTCAGGATTTTGTGAAGGCAACAGAAAAACTGAGATGAACAAATGATTTCTATGGGCTGCAAATTATAGTAGAGAGTTAAATATAATTTGACTCTACAACAAACTATAGGTAACATGCCTATGGTTAGAGTAAAATATTTTCTAGAAATTATGGAAACATTTAAAGAAATGTACTCAAAAGAAATATTTATCATCAAGACTAGTGTTAGTATTATGCTTTTATCCTTGATCATTGATCTACTTTCTGCTTGTTACGAGCCTAGACTGATCTATAGTTGAAGGCTATTTCCTCATATCAAGGCCTTTAACATAAATGGCAGATTATCCGGAAATTCTTTGTTTCTCAGTTTGCAGTTATTTGAAAATAGAGTCTTAGCCATATTTCTAAAGTGGTTTTCTTTCCATAAATATGCTTTACAAATTGCCCATGATTAGTTGTTGATTACTATGGAACTCTCCATTTGTGTGGCACTGCAGTTCTGCCTCTCTGTATGCTCTCTTTGCTGGGAGCTCATTTAGCTCTGAAATGCTAGCTGTAGCCTCTGTAAACTGCTGTTTCTCCAATCCGCCTGCTATCTTTTACTCAGCTGCTTTAGGGTCCTACGGCAATGGGAAGGGCTTTCTTAGTTCCTGGCTATTTTCAAGAAAGTGGAGTAACTTTCAGATCAGTCTGCGATAAAAAATAATCTGCCCCAGTTGCAGATACTCTAGGCCAATGTTTTTTAAATTATGGTTAGAGACCTACAGGTCCTGAAACCTGAACAGAATATGAATCTGTGATTGAGATTTTTGTTTATAACTGGTAACTGAGTTTTAAGATATATTTCTTGTTTTGGATCATGATTTTAAAAACTTTGAAAATTACTCTTCTTTGTTATTTAATGTATAAAAGTAAGTATCCAACTATTGGCAGATATTTGAGATTTTACTCTTAAGCTTTTCATATTCACTCTGGGGTATATATTGAAGTGAACCACTGAAACAATTACATAAGTGTTGTGAAGAAAATTCTTCTATTTGTCACTAGTCAAAGACTTCTCAGTATGGGACAGTCTGGTATGTGAGAAGAACACAGGCTTCTGAGCTGGATGGCCTTTGGCATCTAATCTGTTCCTACATCTGCGTAGCTGCAGGTTTTGAGTAAGTCACTGAATTTCTTTGAGCCTCCGTCTCCTCACCTGCGATACTGGGATAATATTTATCTCACATGGTTGTTTTAAGGATTAGAGAAATGCATGTAAAGCACTTAGCATAGAACCTGCACATAGAAAGTGCTCGGTATATGGATACTATAATTCTAGCAGTGGAAGGATGGTTTATATAAGTTACGGAGATATTAGAGCAGTTTCAAGTTAAAGTAAATGAGACCACAGCAAGTGATTTTAAAAAATCTGAAATATGTAGGGGCACCTGGGTGGCTCAGTCAGTTAAGCGTCCAACTCTTGGTTTCAGCTCAGGTCATGATCTCGTGGGTCCTGAGATCAAGCCCGCATTGGGCTCTGCACTCAGCAGGGAGTCTGCTCGAGATTTTCTCCCTCTGCCCCTCCCCCCATACACTCTCACTTGGTCTTTCTAAAATAAATAAATCTTTTTTAAAAATCTGAAATACATAAGGAATTAAAATCATTTAATCTGGAATTGAAACAAAAAGATAAGTAATCTTCTCTATGACCTTAGAGTCAACTATAAAGAAGGATCTAGTTGTCCTTCATAGAGGTCAAAACAACTTAATCTGACAGTAAGAGAATCTAGTTAGATATAAAAATAAATATTAAAAATTTAAAAGTGGCTAAATGATCCAGCAATTCCAGTCCTAGTTATATAGATACTCAAGAAAAATGAAAAAAGTTGATACAAAGACTAGTACATGAGTGTTTATAACAGCATTATTTGTAATAGCCTAAAAGTGCAAACAAAATGTGGTATATCTGTGTAAGAGAGTTTTACTTAGCTATGAACAGGAATGACATACTAATACATGCTATCAACGAACATGCATGAACCTTCAAAGTATTATGCTAAGTAAAAGAAGTCAGTCACAAAAGGCCATGTATTATATGATTCCATTTATATGAAATGTCTAGAATAGGCTAATCAGTAGAGATAACAAGTAGATTAGTGACTGCTTAGGGCCAGGAAATGGAGGGATTTGGGTAATAGTGTAAAGGTACAGGTATCTTTTTGAGATCATGAACATAGTTCAAATTTGATTATGGTGATAGTTGTACAACTCTGTGACTATATTATAAACTACTGAATACCCTTTAAATGGGTGAATTATATAATTTGTGAATTTTATTTTAATAAAGTTGTAAAATAGAGGCTAACCATTGGGAAAGGCTATTAAAGCTATGAAGCCCTAATACTTTATGCGCCTGGGCTCTCTCAGTAATGTAGAGGCCATGGAGTTATGAAGGGGGTGGGTAATGGTTGATTCTGGGATGTTGCCATTGTGGGTCATTCTTAATTTTTTGGCCAAATTTTGTCCTACTTTGGTTTGGAAGATCATTTCAGTCCTGATCATATTTGTAGAATTTTCCTCCTTTAAGGATTTTTATTATTCTGAGCTGGCTCTCTCAATACAGAGGAGAAATAAATAATGCATCGAGTAACACAAAAGTAGATTGGTAATGTATAACATCAAATGCCTGCAAAAGCATGCATCATATGGAGACACATTTCTGCTACATACAGATAAAAATGAGATAAATGTCTTATTTTTTTGCTTATTGCTGTCTTTTTCCATATCTATAATTAATGATCAACAACCAAGTGTTTAATACCCTGGACACAACTAACTTTCCCACAGAAATAACCTGTCAGAAATGAGAAAAAACACATGTGCAGTTGGTATTGCATCAGAATTGTTCAATTCTGTAGCAATAACAATTTTAGCCATAAAGCAGTGTACATTGTGATAAAGGATCTGATGTTAGTCTACGTTTATCTGAAGCTAGGAATATATAAGATGTAAAATGAAATGTTCTACTACAAACTGACACATAGTTTGGTGATACACAACAAAAATATTTAATTTGGGGATATTCTCATGACATGTGGGAAAAAAACACCCACAAAATCACAGCTTTCTCCAACACATGCATCTCGAAAAATTGCCTGTCTCTTGCCACCTATGCAATGTGAAGTCTAATTTATTACAAGGCTTGTAATGGGCTCTTAAATGTGCTGTACAGATGGAGATTTTGATAATATCATTGAAAACCAAAAGCAGAAATGCGATCTGTCTGTTTTTTGGATTTGTTATCTTCATAAAATGGAATCTCATTATTTTTCACTTCTTTGATTATTGTATCTTCTATTATGGATGAGTTATACTCCAGACTCTAAAAGTCACACAAAACATAATGAAAAAGAATGAAATCCTATTCATCATAAAATATTATTAGTTATAATAATTTCTGAATCAGAGAGAACTGAATATTTTGCATCTAATAACTCATATTGAAAGCAAATGCATATACAGGCAACTTGTAATAATAGAATTGTGAACTGAGGAACCCTAATTGTACCAGTGGTGTGGCTCACCTTGAGCAAATAATCATTCTTCGAGCTTCATTCTTCCCATTTGTAAAGAAAAGGCCATTTGGAGCAGATCACCTCTATCTGTATAACATTTTTTTAAGCTTTGGCAGTTTATGATTCTTTGATACGGCACTGGATAGTCTGAAACACTCCCAGAGAAGAGAATGTATATCCTTCTCTATCACATTTTAATTAAGCCACATTTATAACAAATGGAGTTTATCTTCTAAGAGTTTTAAGCAATTATGAGTTTAAGCCAATAAAAATGGAATAATTGAAGCCAGTTCAGATATTGTTACAAAGGTGTCTATTATACATGTAATAAACACCTAAAGCTAATAAAGGAAACCCTATTCTACAAGACACTAATAGTGGACACACCATCTGTGAATGTGTCAGGGAAAAACAGTTTATTTTAGTTCTTTGGGGTAGACTAAGTTAATTATACTTGAGTCCGTATCTGATTCTTGGTATAGCATTTTTCTAAATGTTGCTTTTGAAGCTTTTTTGGGATAGAATTTTCTCTCCATTTTATGAGTATTGTTCTTTATTAGTGATAAAACCTCAATTAGGCATAACATCTGATATGTGAGGCAATTCACATTGAATCTTTTTGCCAGTCATATTGGCTGTGTCTCCCTAACTTTGAAGAACTAATAGTTTATTTAGACAATTTCTTGAAATATTAAAGCAAATAAGTATATTCTATAATATATAGTATGTAAATTCAAATACATACATGAGTGTATATATATGTAATAAATGTACACATATATTCATATATATATAGAGAGAAGACACAAAAGAGAATTGAGCATTTGAACATAAAGATTAATTACATTCATTGATTCACATTAATTTATTTGGCTATTTCATCTTTGCCTCAATTTTTCAATAATGGAATAAACGTAATCCCATTGTCAGTCCACACCCAAATGATAACTGTTGATTGCCTAGTTTGTGTCGGCAGCAGTAAGCAGGACTATCTTAGATGCTAACATCTTACCGTTATCTACTCTATCAAATAAATATCAAGAAATCTGATGAGATTTTAAGTTTCTGAACATAGTTTGGAGATGTTAACTATTTGGGGGGAGGCAAAATTATTCTTAATATTCAAACATGGCATTATTGGACTTTCATTTTTATATGTTCTTTCCCCTAGCAACAGAAAAGTGACCTCAACATATACCTACTAAATGGATGCCTAGATTTGGAATGGAGTTTTTCCCCTGAATGAAACTACAGAACACTAGGGTTTTAGCTTCAATAACCCCTCATTCTAGAAAGTAACAGACAACACATGGTAATGGCTTTGCAAACTAGAGCTAATTCAGGGAAGAGAGGTGATGTGGCAATATATGGAGACCCCACAGCTCCTTCATTTCTCTAAGATGGAACCAGATCTCCTTTGTCAGTTGGCAGCACTATTTCATAGTGATTTTATACCTTTTACACAGTCCGCCCCTGAGCAGTAGCCATAGCAATGGCATATTAGAGAACTAGAAGGATATTAATGGCTCATTAAAACATGAGAGTAGACACACATTACCAACATTAGTGGATGATACTCTGGAATAGTGGTCACTAAATCTAGAGTTTCACTCTGCCACTCACTACTTGTGTACCCCGGATAAGTCATATGTTCTCTAATTCTTATTTTTATCATCCTTAAAATAAGGGATTTGGATGGACTCTCAAGTGCTTTCCATAACCAATTTGACATTTACATAATCTTTTACAGCACACAAAATATTTCCACAAATTGTATGACATTTAATTCACACAACTCTGTTGGTTACTTATGCCATTCCTATTTTATAAATAATTACATCGAGTCCTCTCCACAAGAAGCCTTCTAATAAATGTGTCATCCAAGTTCCCTTTAAAATTATTCAACTGCTGAGGGCCTTAATGTGGTCATTTTAATTCATATTATTTAAGTGTATCACGGTTTTCCACAATATTCCTCTTTTATATTTTTACATTATATATTACAGGGGATAAAACTAAAGGGCAGAAAAATTAGGCGAATCTCAATAATAAGAATTTGATCATTTACTGAAAATTTACTGTGTGGCATATACTATACTAAGTGTTACATATAGATTATTTCTAATTCAACTATCCTTCAAGTGTGTAGTAATATTATCCCTGTTTTGCAGATGAAAAAACATGAGACTTGGAATGTAGTTACATTAAAATAGTTGTGTAACTAGTAAATGGTAGAGCCATGTTTGGAACTTAGATAAAAGTCACTCCAAAGATGGTATTCTCTCAACTATAGCACACTGTCTTTCTCCCTTTCTTCTTTTTTAAAAGATTTACTTATTTTATTTGAGAGAGAGAGAGAGCGCGCATGCACACACACACACACACACACACACACACACGAGTGGGGGGAGCGGCAGAGGGAGAGAGAGAGAGAGAGAGAGATAAGCATACTCCAAGCTGAGCATGGAGCCCAACTCAGGGTTCCATCCCATGACCTCGAGATCATGACCTGAGCAGAAATCAAGTGTTGGATGCTCAACTGACTGAGCTACCCAGGCACCTCCACAGTGCCTCTCAATAAAATGAACAAGTATGTAAAAATGCAAATATATACAGCCCAATGTTAAATCTAATAGGCACAGTTAAATAAGGCACTTAACATCCTAGGTACTTCCTGTTATAACTGGTGCTCTCAGCACATGATCTGCCATTCTCTGAGTTTAGGTTGTTCTCATTCCATTCCCCTCAATAGATGCTTAAGGCATTTTCCTAAAGTCTAAATACAAGGAACACATTCACAAGATATCTATGCTCTTTTCAGCTAAAAGGGAAAAATTTAATTTTCCTCAAGAGACCAAACTGCAAGTGCACAAACTAATTAGCCCTTCCCAACTGACGTATGTTACACTGCTGAAGGAGACCAGGGAGTCCTGTGCAATGACCTCTTCTAGGAGGACCCTTTCCTTCTCTTACAAAACAACAGTATTAGAATGTAAGAAGATGAAGTCAGAAGCATTGAAAAGCCTAAATCGCTCTGGAATGAATAATAACCATTACATGCATGTACCAACACAGAAAGAGACAAACCAGCTCTCTTAATCTCTCTCACTCACTCTTTGATATTTTAAGACTGAGAAATGACTTTCATTTTTATTCTACCAAAATACATAAGCTTACATTTCAATTCACTTAAGTATTAAGTTGTGTGCTAGTTACATTTTGGTGGGATTAATTTTGGAAATTATATTTCTAAAGTGATTAATCTCTTTCCCTTTCCCTCACGATGAAGTCATCAGTGAAAGACGTTGGCCAGTGCTGTAGAGTTTCCACAGTGTTTTGAGTTTGGGACTCAGTGATTTTCCAGTTTATTTTTTAAATGTAAAGCAGAGTATTTTAATAAATTACACACACACACATGGATGAAGGCACAACATTTCAAATATTCTTAGACAATCTGAAGGCCTTACCTGCCTGTGACTTAACAGGATCATCTTTGCTCTAATAGTGTTTAAATCTAAGAAGAATACAATGGCAAAACAGATTAATGAGACAACAGATGATGTAGGTGGGTGGACTAGAGCAGACAGCTACAGTGTGACTTATTCTTTTCTTCTTTTTTTAAAGATTTTTATTTATTTATTTGCCAGAGAGAGAGCACAAGCAGGGGGAGTGGCAGGCAGAGGGAGAAGCAGGCTCCCCACTGAGCAGAAAGCCTGATGCGGGACCTGATCCCAAGACCCCAAGATCATGTCCTGAGGCGAAGGCAGCTGCTTAACTGACTGAGCCACCCAGGTGTCCCAAGTGTGACTTCTTCTTATACATTTTTTACTCTATAACCTCTAGGGAGCTTTACTACCAGTTATAGCTCCCTAGTGTTGATCTTTCATTGTCATCTCCATCATGACTTTTTCTCTGCCCCTCACATGTGGCTACCCTGTCCTATCTGCCTGCTATCTCCCTCCACTTTCCAACCTGCTGCATTCTCTTGTATGCCTGACTTCCAGGTCCACCATTAAAAGTTCAGCTGCCTATACCTTTGTCCATTACCCAAGTTTCTCATACAAATTTGTAATGCAGGGCTATGAAGGCAGAACAAATTAAGAGGCTACCTGATTTAAGAAAGTTTAAAAACCACTCTGAAAAAAAAACTGTTTTGATATGACAACAAATCGTGTTATTGTGCACATATCAAATCATACTTTTATTATGCTACATTATCAGGAAATGTGCATTTTTTTCCTATATAGTCATGGCATTTTAATCAACCAATTAATCCAGAATATTACTTATAATACCAAAGTCCTGGTTGAAAAATAGATGGAAATATGCAATATGTGTCCAGTAAAAGCAAATGATCTACAATTTACCAAGCAGTATGTAAGGACTTGCTTTGCATCTGCTTGTCTCATGTTACCTAAGTGGGAGGTAGCAAAGTCTATGAGTTTGACATTTACACTCCATAGCCTCTGAAAGCAAAACCTTAATGTTTTCTTGCAGTTGTCCTGAAACATAAGCATTATGCCATGGACTCTGTGGGGGGTACTTTATTTCAGCATTCCCCACCTTCTAAATATCAACATTTTAATTTCACATGTATTTCTTTAAATAATGGGTATGCCATTTGGGTCACACGGATTTTTAAAATAGCTTTGTGTCAGGAAATTTGTAAAACTGTATTCAATGTAGCTACTAATGAGTCACTTTAAATGGTCTAGAACAGTAGTTCTTAATCTTTATACTCACGAGTTTCTTTGAGAATCTATTGAAAGCTTTTACTTATACTTTCAAGCCATTTCAAAACAGGATAAGGTGGTTAGCAGTTATAAACACAATACAAAAATGTTTTAAAATAATCAAGTTAGGCAACAGAGACAAGAGGAAATTAAAATGGGAAGAATGATGAAGTTTAGGGATGATGCACAAAGTATGTAACTTAGAGCCCCGTAGATTTGTTGGAGGTGGACCCAATTGTTTTTGCTGAGCTGCTTATTACTCAGATTATTACGACTTTCAATGTTAATGAAATAAAAATAAAACTTCTCTACATTGTACTATTAGAAAACTGCCTGTGTTTTATTGTATCTGTAATAAAAATTTAAAGTAGGTTACAATGATTTTTTCCCCCAAAATAATATATAATTTTAATGCAATCTAATAAAAACCCAGTGAGTGGTACTAGTGTCAGGACAGGAAGACAGATTAATTGAATGAAATAAAAGTTTAGAAAGAGATCCAATTATATCAGAATTGTGTGATAAAATTGCAATATTACATTTGTGGGCAAAGTGTAGATTATTTAACAGAACAAGAATAAGTAGATATTTTAAAAATCAAAAATTGTCAATCCCTACCTTACACTTTGTAGCAAAATACATTTTAGGTTAAATTTTGAAATAAAATCTTGGGGGCACCTGGGTGGCTCAGTCGTTAAACGTCTGCCTTCAGCTCAGGGCATAATCCCAAGGTCCTGGGATCGAGCCCCACATCAGGCTCCTCCTCTGGGAGCCTGCTTCTTCCTCTCCCACTCCCCCTGCCTGTGTTCCATCTCTCGCTGGCTGTCTCTCTGTGTCAGATAAATAAATAAATAAAATCTTTAAAAAAATTTTTTTGAAATAAAATCATAAAATAATTGTAAGTAATGTGCACTTTTATTAAAACTTGGGATAGGGAATGCTCTCCTAAGCATAATGATGAAGGCCAAAACCATAAAACACTGATAGGTCTAATTGCTTATAAATTTAAAACTTCTATATATCAAAAACATTTTAAAAAGAAAAATTTTTAGAAATTTAGAAAATATTTAGAAAATGGATATATGTACATATATGCGGATTCATAAATAGACCCATATAAATGGATGTGTGTGTGTGTGTATGTCTGTGTCTGTGTCTGTATCCAGAGAGAGAGAGAGAGGGAGAGAGCTCGCAATTGAAAATGAGTTTACAAATTAGTAAAAATAATCTGAATAGCATAATAGGGGGAAAATGTCATAAAGAAAATTCTTCCTAAAAGGAATTCAAATGTCAGTAAACAATGGAAACATTCAACTACCACAGAAATCAAATAAAGACAAATAAAATACTGAGATGCCATTGAATCTGATAAAAATAAAAAAATAACAACTATTGCAGGTATGGATCTTGGAAACTGGTGCTCTTACATGCTATTGTGGGGAGTGTAAACTGGTTTAAAATTTCAAGAAAGCAATTTAATAGTATAAATATAAATAATATAAAAAAGTCTAAAAAAGCATTTGCTCTAGGATGACTTTTAGCATTTCATACACATAATAGTGGTTAATTATACAAATATATATGGAGTCTATATTAGTATCCTTTTTTTTTTCTTTTGGTTTCATTTACATAAAGGTTAATATTCGTTAGGAAAAGTAGATGGGAAACATATACCACAGTGTTATCAGTGGTAATTATGGGTTTTTGAGATCTCAGGTAATTTAAATTAGTTTTCTATCTGTGTGCCCATGTTTTGGCTAGAAGTCCCAAGTTGGAAACAAGAGGCGTACATCTCTGTGTACAGTCCTGGGATGGTTATTTTCAGAAGCACAGTGGGGTTCCTGAGCACATTTATTATGCGGCAGCAAAGAGCAAAGTGTGTTTAAAGAGGTGCAATGACTTCATCAGGATCAGTGAGCAAATTCTCATCAGTGCCAGTCAATTTCTAGTCCTCAAATATTTAACAGTGCACTACACTTCCTTCTAATGAGCCTTTGTGATACAACACGGCAGCTATTTGGCTGACTCCACAATGGGACCTGAATTTTGTTTCCAAAGGACAGTAAAAGAATTAGTGAAGATTCCCTCTTCAATTATACTCACAAGGTTATAGACTTTTTTCTAAGATAACATAAATATATTGCAGTACTAGGCTGGAGAATTTGCAAATAGATTAATTAATGGTAAACAGTTCAACATTAGTTACAGAAATTTAGGACTAAATTTTAATGATGTAATTCAAATAGTCTTGTGAAGAAAATACAAATTCAGTATTCAGTGAGAACAGACTTCATTTCCCATAGCTTCTGAAGTAAAGAAAAATTTTTTTTAATTAAGAAGAAGCCAACACTTTGTAGAAAATGCTTTAGATTCTGGAAGCACATTGGAAGCTTTCTTTTTCTACTGCTCTATGCTAGGCCCAATAAACAATCAAGAAGCAACATTAGGTAGATTTTAAAATTTAGGTCAGGAGCTCCTACACACTTACTGTGTGATAACCTGTAAACATTCTGTGCACCCCAGTTATCTGATTCATAAAGTAAGGATAATAATAGCAAGTCTGTACAGGTTCTACAAAGACGAAATTAGTAAATGAGCATATTTCATATGTAGCATCCAAGAACAAGCCATGTTTTAAAAGGTTGTGACGAATAATAAGTAACCTAAATAAAGTATCAATAAAATGACAATATGTTTTATAAATTATAAACGAAAACATATTGAATATTTAATATTGCCCAGACATGGCAAGTTTCCCAGGCAGGCAGTAAAAAATTTTGAAGAAAAATAGCATGGATAGAAACACAACAACTGGGGCTGCACAGCACATACTATAATGAGGATCAATCAAGTGATCAATAATAATGGAATAATTAGAGGTCAAGGCAAGAGTCGTAAAGCTTCTTAGAGAAGGTGGGGTTAAAATGAGCCCTAGAAATAAAAGTAGGATTCAATTTGCTAGAAAAAAAGGTAAGGGTATGAGATGTTTAACTAAAATTTGTAGCTGAAGCAAACCAAATTTTATTATCCAATTTTGTATATTATTTCTTTTCCTGAGTCTTCTTTGTCCCCCTCTGTGGGAATCCATTTGTAATATAATTTGCTTTTCATTACTGAATAGGCAGGTCCTGTGTTTTTCTTCTTTAAAAAAAGATTTAGAAAAATTTCAAGAATACACACAAGTGGAAGAATCATATAATGAAATCCTATCTTCCTTAACTCAGCTTCAAACTGGGTATCAGGATTCTGACATTCTTATCCCATGTAATGGACTCATTAGCATATAACTTCAAGCTCTGGGCTCTTAGTTATAACCAACTTTAAATGTGTAGGTGAGGTAACTATGAAAATATGACTTTTTTCATTATTGTGCAGGATGCCCCCAAGGGGCCTTTTGGACTTTGCTCATCGCTTCCTGGAATAAGGAAGGATTAAAGGATTTTGTTCAAAACAAATAGTCTCCCATAAGTTGAATCACTCTTTTAAGCAAACTTTTGAAAAACTGAAGAATAATATAAATACAGAAAAATGTGCAAATTGAATTTATACAGCTGAACTGGTGAATACTCCAAGTGAATATACCTGTGTAACTATAACCCACTTCAAGAAATGGTCTATAACTTGGATACTTCCCTTGTGCTGTCCTAGGCATTATCTCCCCCCATTTTTACCTCTCACCACAGATCTGTTTGGTCTGTTTTTTAGTTCATGCATACATATATTATGCATTCTTTTGTGCCTCCTCAGTGTGAACACTATGTTCAAGATAAGCACCCATGCTGTTTTTATGATTACATATTCTTCTACAGCGAGAATATACCAAAATTTATCTACTCTGTTATTGATGGCTATTTGAGTTGTTTCCACTTTTTAAAAATATTATATATAACGCTATTATAACTGTTTGCATCTGTCTTTTGGAACTATTCGTAGCTATTAGGTAAAAATCTAGAATTTTTGGGTAAAAATACTAGATTTGGGTAAAAATCTAGTAGAATTATTGGGTCATACTGATGAATATTCAGTTTTGATAGATTTGGCAAAAACAGGTTTTCCAAAGCAGATACACAAATTATATCCCCACCAGTAGTAAGTGTGCAATTTGTTTCAAATCCTCAGGTTTGTCATTTTCTTAAATTTTAGCCACATCCTGGTAGGTGTGTAGTTGTATCTAATTTGAACTTAATTTGCAATTACCCAATGACCAAGGAAGTAATGAGATGAGCACGTTCCTCTATGTTTATTAACCATTTGGACAGCCTCTTTTGTGAAGTGCTTAGTCAAATGGGTTGCCAATATTTAAAGGAGCTCTCTATTGTTTTTGTAATTGATTTATAGGACCTACAAAGATATTTAGGACATGAATTCTCTGTCCATTCTGATTATGGACCCTGAACTCCAATTTCAGTTTGCTTACAGACATGACACTACCATGAGCTGTGCTCAGCCTTTGAGCTTAGTTAATGGCAAATTCCTCCGTGGAACAAGGGCTCATGTCTCTCTTCCTTTTCCCAGGAAATCCTGGCATCATTATGACTCTTAAGTCTAATTTTCATTTCTCTAGCCTTATGAAGCTGCTGAAAGCTCCAGGTCACCACATTCTGCTTGGCCTCTCAGCCTGTTTCACTTAAGGAATGGAAAATATTTTGGGCTAAAATGCAGAGTAAAACTCCAAGTTCACTTGAATGCATTATCCTTTTCTGTGGGATCTTACAGATCCTACTGGCTGTCTTGGTTGCTCTCCAATACTTCAGACAGCTTGTTATTATTTTTTTTAATCATTATTTTGCTATTGTAGCTCTTTTCAGAGAGATGGTTAGTTTGATATAAGCTGTTGTGTCATGTCTGGGTGCTAACTCCACATGTAGAACTCATAATCTGGATTTGTTTTTTAAATTTAAGCAGAATTTTGTGTGTGGAAATATTTGGCAAGGGTGGAGGGGTGCAGAAAATCCATGATTTTTTATCATTCTTAAAGACATATGACGTAAAAAAAATCTATTACTGCTGTAATTTCTAGGAGCCCAAAAGAGGCTTAAAAATGTTGGGGATTGGCAGGAGGTAGGAAAAAATAAGAATCCTCTGTTGTGGGTATTTAAAGTGACTCATCAAGATCCTACAAATTACATATAAATGATCCATACTGTAGGGGTAGAAAAATGTCCCTTCATTTATTCTAGGTTCTTTGGCTGGTCCAAGAATTAAAATGATTAGGAGAGGTTAACAAGAGAAAAGCAAACAAATGTTGTATATATGGGAGCCCCATAAAAATATGAGATGCCAAAAGCAGCCCGATGATTGAGGCTTATGTAACATCCTGAGCCAAGGAAAGAGGTGGGAGTCTGGGGATCCAAAGACAAGGAAGGCCATTCATAGGAAGGCAGAGGATGGGTTTGGAAAACAAAGGCGCCCTGTTACGCAGGTAAGTTTCTTAGGTAAAAAAGGTATCTCTAGTAAGAGCTTTCTTCCCAGGACAGGCCCCCTTTCCAGTGTAAATTCAGGCAGGTGGGTGGTGGGAGAGGGGTGGGGAAGTAGTGTTTTTTCCTGAATCTGCTGAATTTTGGAAACATTTAGATCAAAATAATCTTTATGACAAAGAGCCATATTTTGGGGTAGCAAAATCGACTCTTCTTCAATACTAAAGGAGTTTGGAGTATGCCACCCCAAAATATGCCACTCTGACATAAGGGTTATTTTGAGCTGAATACAATTGCCAAGAAGCAGACACACACAAAAAACTTGCTGCCCTCCCTCTGTCTACCAGGAACAACAGGATGACCAGAGACAACTTGAGACTCAGCCTACGGATGACACCAGCATAACCAACATAAGAAAGCTTATGAACCAGCTGTTATCTTCCATTAGTTTCCTCACATATTTACTGTCTCACAGTTTACTACCCCTAAGAGCCAAAACCCCTTTAACTTTGTCATGTCACTTCTCTAAATAATGTATGGTTCTTTGTTCTTATAGAAGCTCCAAGTTCTAACCACCCTTTTGAGATACTCATCACTGAGTCCCCCACATGCATGCATGATACACATATTAATAGACTGTGCTTGTTTTTCTCCTGGTAAGCTGTCTGTCATCACCTTATTGAAGCCCCAGCTATTGAACCTAAGAGAGTACGGGAATTGTTTCCTCCTGTAGTTTTGGCAACCCAGATGAGATACCTGGAACATCCCACTTACCCCAGAGGCTACAGTAAATCTTAGGACAACTAACCAAGCAAGTGAAAGGTAAGAATTCTTATCCAAATTAGCCTTTCGGATTTCTGTCTGTAAGGTCCAGGCAAGAAAGGATGGTAAAAATTTCTCCTTTCCAAATTAAGTTTAACAGGAAAAAACATTCGTGTGAACTACTTCTTTGGGTATGTGGCATTTTGGTCATTTGCTATTGATCCTTTCTCTCTCAGGCAGCCACAATTTCCCTTTGTCTCTGTCTTTTGTGTCATTTGTCATAAGGGGGGAATCACAGGGTAAAACACCAGCATAAATCCTATAAGCCTGCTGTTTGAGTTGGCCTCACTGCCTAGTCCGTTTACAGTTCTCACCAGGCCAGAGTCTGGATGACACACTTTGCTGTGGGTCACCAATTAAAAAAACCGGAAGAGATTCTCCCTCTGTCTTGTTTCGTGTCTTGAGAACTCGGCTTGAATTCAGTGAAAGTGTACTCTCCCTGATTCTTCTGCTTCGTGGGAGACAGGGTTCTGGGGCCTGCATCTGTAGATGGCCATCTGTCAAGATGAGGACCTGAGACATGTCCCTATGGTCTGGGCCAGCTCTCAGGGGAATTTGTCCAAATAAGGGGGTCTCAGTGCATAAGGACTTTTATCACCTTTTCCCTTCCTTGCCTTGTCAGTGCTGGGAAAACCTCATGCCTAAATAGCTACCAAGTATCATAGATTAATGGCTCTGTGTTTGAGGTATCTCATTTTTTTGGGAGACTGAAGTTTTCTTACTGTCTGAGAGAGTGAAGTCTTTCCTTTCTTTTACTATCTTTGGAAGTGATCTTTTTGGGTCATGGGGCCCTACATCATCTGCACCCACTCTAGGGATGCCTCTTGTATCCATGTAAGCATTTACACTAAGCCGGGAAGGTTGTCTCTGCATCTGTCCATGAAAAGGCTTTCTGGCTTGTGTTGCAATTAGAATGGGTATACCCTTGGCGATCCTACATGTTGAAGGCCTAACTGTGGATCTTCAGTTCAGAAAAATACATTTGGAAAATATCTAAAAGGATATTTTGAAAGCTCTCATCCTAAACAAATCTCCTATTGGTACCTATTGGAAGATCATATTAAACATAAAGGAAAAAAAGAGAGGGAAGAAATGGGAGAGTTCATTTCCTGGCCCTTAACAAGAGTAGAAAGTAGAATTCAGATTTAGAATGAAAACATTGAGCATTGCAAAAGGCACTCAGGCAGTTATGGGACAAGTAAATATTGATAGCCAAGAAATAGCTTTAGCAAAGGTCCTGGGAACACACAGTAAGCCTGTTTACTGTCTCTTATTCTATAACCAGACTCCAACAACTTCAGACCTTCTCATACAAAATTCGGCAAATGTATTTTGGCTCTCCCACAGCAAAGAATTCACCGGATGGTCTACCCTTAAGGAAAAGAAAAACTTCAAAAACAATTGCCCTAGATTTCTAATAATAAGCAAATATGGCCCTGAATTCCTTCTTCTTATGACTTTTTATTTAAAACATTACTAGTTCAGTAAGAATCTGTTCTCCTTGTGACAGGACACCATTGAAAACATTGGTTATATTACCAAGGCTTTGACTGGAATTTCATATTTAAGAATGATGTGCATAGAATCAGATATGACCAGACAGATTTAATAAAGTAAGATTTACTTTACAGAGCCAGTGCTTACAAGGTCTCTTGAAAAAAGTGGTCTGGTACCTGACTTACAGGGTTCTCAGACTTACAGGTAAGAAAGGTCACTTCCTAGTAGGCCCAGGAATCAAAATATTTTGGGGACCTCAGGAAGAGAGAAATTTGCTGAATTTATAGGTATTAAAGGAAAGGTCTGATGGCTACTTCTTAGCTTGACTTTCTAGCCTTAAGAGGCTTTTAAAAGTCTAGTCTGAGATTCCCTATTAAAAGTTCCAGTAAAAGAGATAGTATGGAGGTTCTTCAAAAAATTAAAAATAGAACTATCCTATGATCCAGTATTCGCACTACTGGGTATCTACCCAAAGAATACAAAAACATTAATTTGAGAGGATATGTGCACCCCTATGTTTATTGCAGCATTATTTACAATAGCCGAATTGTGGAAGCAGTCCAAGTGTCCATCGATGGATGAATGGATAAAGAATATTCAGCCATAAAAAAGAATAGAATTTTCCATTTGCAACAACATGGGTGGAGCTAGAGAGTATAATGCTAAGGGAAATAAGTCAGTCAGAGAAAGACAAATATCATATGATTTCATTCATGTCTGGAATTTAAGAAACAAAACAAATGAGTAAGGGGGAAAAAAGTAGAGACAAACCTAGAAACAGACCGAGAATAAACAGATGATTCAGAGGTGAGGTAGGTGGGGGGATGGGTGAAATAGGTGATGGGGATTAAAGAGTACATTTATGATGAGCTCGGGGTAACGTACAGAATTGCTGACTCACTATATTGTACAACTGAAACTAATATAACACTGTATGTTAACTATTTTGAAATTAAAATTAAAAACCTAGTAAAAAATATTTATAAAAAAAAAGTTTCCAGTAAAGCAAACTTAAAAAAAAAAAAAAGAGCCTATATGGCCAATCACTATTCTTACTGCACTTTTTTCATGAAAGATTTTATTTTATTATTTGGGAGAGACAGAGAGAGCACACGCAGGAGAGCACAAGCAGGGGATAGGGGCAGAAAGTGAGGCAGACTCCCCGCTTAGCAGGAAGCCCAAGGTGGGGCCCAATCCCAGGACTCTGGGATCATGACCTGAGCCAAAGGCAGATACCCAGTCAACTGAGACACCCAGGCGCCCCCTTGCGGCACTTCTGTAAATAACCAGGCCAAGTTTAACGAGACGAGGCTCACATAGTAAAAAAAAGTAGTCTTACTTTGGTTATCTTTGATAGAAATAGGGGGTTGATTGCAGGGAAAAATTCTATGGTTCAGTGAAAAATTATGACCTACCTTTATATATATTCTTTGAACTATTTTCATCTCTTTGTAAATTGGATCTTGCATCTTTGTCCATTTTGTCAGTAATTAAGGTTTCCTGTTTATCTCTCACCCTTTTGGCCTGGTGTCATTGAGAACTAAAACCCAACTGCCCAGATCCTTATCTAAAAAAGCCCTGCAAGCTGAAGCTGGATGCTTCCATGCTCTGCTCTGAAAAATAACCACGACTGTGACACTGATGTACCTGCCAACAGCAGAGACACTCAAACTACAAAAAAGGAAATTCATCTGATTGCCACTGTTTGTTCCCACTCTATCATCTAAGGATGTTTCAAGCCCAACATCTAGAAATCTTGATTCGCTGACCTCTGGATTCAAAATCTGAGTTTATAGTTTGTTCTAATCATTAAACTTTGCTTCCCCCCCCCCCCCAGAANCCCCCCCCCCAGAAATGCCCCTCATTAAATGCCTGAATGCTCACACCATATAGAGGCCTCATTTAGTGGGTGCCCTCATCCCCACTGCACCACTGCCTCCAGAAACCAGACACAACTGTTTGTCTGGACTGACCTATTCCCAGGACCAAGAGACTGATTCAGTAAGATATGGGGCAGTGTACTTAGATTTGTTCTTTTCTGCTTTTTCCAATATGTGTCTTTCTCCTCCTTTACAGATCTCTTATCTTACAGCTTCCAACTCAGATCTCCCTCCCTAGCTACCAACATGATTTTTAATACACAAAGCTTCTTAAATTTTCAAATGAGGGAGTGAAAGGATTTGAAGTAGCTACCCCAAAAGATGCCACTCTGATGTAAGGATTATTCTGAGCTAAAAGCAAATGAAAAAAAGCAGACATTCTCTCTCTCTCTCCCTCTCCCTTTCTACCAGAAAGGAAAGGGTGATTCTTAATCATGGGAGACAACACTAGGCTCTTATCAGCCCAGAGATAGCACTGAGAGGAATCTCCATAACAAAACCTTACTAAAACAACCCTTATCTTCTATTAGTTTCCCTATACATTTATCTTCCCACAGTTTGCCACCTCTAAGAGCCTAAACCCCTTTTCCTTTGTCTTGTCACTTCTCTAAAAATTTATTCTTTGTTGAGATGTTATATAAACCCCAAGATCTAACCACCCTGTTGGGTTACTCTCCAGTTAATTTTTCCACTGCACATATTAAGAAGATTCAGTTTTTCTCCTGTTAATATTGTTTTTATCAGTTTAATTTTCAGAGCTTCAGCTGGAGAATCTCATAGGATAGAGGGAGAATTTTTCCTCCCCTACAATACTAAACACAATGCCTCAAGTATACTGATAGCAAGTTTTAAAATATTGAGAAATCTGAAATGATGTTCACACTATCTAGAAAAATGCACAGTAGTTTCAGGTATTGATACAGTAAGATGGATATTGAAAATAGAGTATGGTGACAGATACAATATTTGTAAACATATGTTGGTGTACTATAATTTACCTTTTAAAAAACGTTACTTTAGCCTTCTAACATCTCAGAGAAAGGGCAGCTATTTGATACTTTTAACAAAAATAATGACTTTGACAAGTAAGAGAGAGCAAGGAGAGGAAAAGGAGGATGAAAAGAAGAGAATACATTTCTTAAATTGCTTAAACATATGAACAAGAATGTCTAATCATGAAAGTGATAGATCATAGAATTTCTTCCTTAATGAAGTGAAGATGTTCCTTTTGCAAATACATCATGAAGCTTGCAGTCATATGCTAGGAGGAAGAAATGGCATAGAGAAATAAAAGAAATGCTTGCTTCTTGTCACTCAGGGAATAGAAAAAAAAGTGGAAAAAACAGTAATAAAGATAAAGATGGTGGAGTGTCAGACTCCTCAGCCCAAATCTTGCTTCTTTAGCTGAAGCAGCAAGTATGTTACAAATGTTTAAGGCAACACTGAGAGAAGAGGAATTCTTGTTTTGCTCCCTGATGATGCCCTGGGAAAAGAATGTAGTGTGGAATAAACTCTTTCCAACAGGGATTTGCCACACCCAGGTCACTAGGGTGGGATGGAATGGCCAGGCATAGACAGAATTCTAGCTTCATGGCTTTTTCAGTGCCCACATGGCAAGAATGTTGGTTGTGAGCCAGTGAGCCACCCTGAAAAACATGAATATGAGGCAGAGCTAGCCATTATCCCTGGGCCTTGATAAAGACAACAGAGGTTAGACAGAGGATGTACCACTCTCTAAGTGCTGCAGGAAGTCCCTCTAGAATGCCCAGAGATGGGCCTGCATGGGTCATTTGTTTGTAGCCTCCTTCCTGCCAGTACAAACCTAAGGATCAGCAGGGCGGCTGGAGAACCCCTCCTGGCCAATGTACTAGATCCCCTAACCCTTCCATAGCCAAACACCATCTTAGGAAGGGTTAAAGTAAGAAAGAGAGAACGGAGAAACTAATTTTTTTTTTTAAAGAAACAGGTAAATCTAGAGAAACTAAATTATTGGCTCAGACTATGTTTGGATGAACTTCAGTATGTCTCTACTTTCTACTACTTAATATGTATAGGTTAGTGAAAGAGATAAGAGCTGTTTTATAGAATGATGGTGCCATATTTTCTTGGCACATCTGAATATACTGTGAGTACATTTGTGATGCCACTGCAGGATTAACCACAAAGCCAGTTGCATAATGCTTATTACTACTGCTAAAACATACCAAGTCTGTAAATGTGTGGCAGGCAGTGGCACTCAGTTTTCAGAACCATTTCAAAATTTTTTGCTTTGGGGTAAGTTTGGAGAAATGAAATCCCCATGTTGGCTAAAGAAGAGAAATCTAGCTGGATTCCAAAATAATTAAACTGATCAACCGGCTCTAAGATATTAACAGCTGCTGTTTTAATCACTAATGAGATAGTCAGTTCCTATAATCTGGGAGATGGACCAAAAAACCTAGGCTTGGTTTTCCTTTCATTTTAAATCGGTTCACTAGAGAAGAGCTATCCTTCTATCTTAGTGCTCACTCTGCAAGCTGCTGATAACTTGTGTCAGAGAGGGAGCACCACGGTATCACCAGGGCACACAGACACAGAGGAGGAAGCACATTGAGCTTAATGGCTATTAACAAACACAAACATAATGCAGACCTAAGAAATCATTTCTGGGCACTGGAATTTTCAGGACTCACCTGACTCCTAACAAATACATACATAGGAAGGGTAACTACCTTCTGGAAATATTTGGAGTGTGCTCCTCAAACAATTTACAAATTCCTTTATGGTTTTTTGAAAGCCCTTGTGTTCCTGAAATTAACATCCTGATTTAATGGATGTTACGTTGGTCTTGCAATACAGTTTTCTGTCCTTACTTTGTTATTCATGATTTTCACTTGATACGACTGTATGAATGGCACAAGAGACTTGGCAGGGCTGGAATAATAAAATACCTGGGCACAAGAACTATGCAATATAATGATGTCTAAATGTATCTGCTTTTAAAGCAACAGACAATCCAGCAGACTAATCTGTTTCAGTTGTATTCAAGGCAAATATATTTTCCAGTGGATTAAAAATCTCGAGGAAGAATAAGCGAATGATTACAAATTGCTGACTAAATTAATAATAAAATAGTCGGTTGGGGAGGTATGATTCTAATGATTATTAGCAATCTATCCTTGCATTTCCAAGGCATAATTTCTTTAAACATTTTGTATGTACCTTTACTACGGCAAATAATATATTATATTGAAATCACTTATTACATAGTTGTTTCTATAGGTAAATGTGGGCATGTTTTGGACAGGGACAGCTTTTACAGTATTATTATGATGCTGTCTGATAATCAATGCTATTGAATGACAACAAATGATACTCTGTCAGAATGGAAAACATCAAAGATGAATCAAATTGGAATACTACTGAATAATTTTAAGAGCTTATTAAGATAAAAAGTTTTGGGATAAATAGTATTCTTAGGCTTGAACCTAGAATGGGATTAATGGAGAAGAGTACAGTTTATAAAAAGTGATTTAAGAGGCCATTTTGATCTCCTCCCCATTTTTATTTTTATTTTTTTTTAAGATTTTATTTATTTACTTGAGAGGGAGAGAGTGAGTGAGAGAGCAAGATCAGGGAGAGGGAGGAGCAGAAGGAAAGGGAGAAGAAGACACCCAGATGAGCAAGGAGCCCGGAATGGGGCTCGACATGAGGCTCGATCCCAGGACCCTGGGATCATGACCTGAGCTGAAGGCAGACGCTTAACTGACTGAGCCACCCAGGTGCCCCATCTCCTCCCCATTTATAAAATCAGATATATAATAATAGAAACTGTAGTGAACATAGATCAGTGCCTCTACAGACCTTCCTCTGTAGTCCCTTGCAGCCTCCTCCTTTATTTTGTCCCATCGGTACAAAGCTAGAAGACTCCTGGAAAGGAACATCTCTTATTCCACCTTCATCTGGGACCACTACTGTACTCTCCAAACAATACTGCAGAGATTTGAAGTGAAAAATCCAATCTCTCCCCACCTCCCTCTCTGGATATTAGGCAGCAAATTTTTTTACAAGTTGAAATGAAACTAATGTAATTGAAAAGCAAGGAACTTTGCTAAAGCTTATTAATATGGTGATGTAGAGACAGGCCCAACGAAGAGTACTTTGTGTTTCTATAGGATGGTTGGTAGGGAAGCTGCCTGGGTTCCTGTCTCCTTTGAGAAGTCAGATATAATTTTCTCCCTGGGGCTACAGTGGCTTTCTCCTTGGGGTCCCAAAGCTGGGGAACAGGGTAAGGAAAGGTAAGGGTGGAGTCTGGCCTTTGTTGGAAGACTGAGAGAAGGAAGAAGGACAGAACAGTTAAACACCCAGTTTTACCTGGCTAAGAGAGTAAGGGGGTGGAGACAGTGTTGGATTAATGGGCTACTTTTAACAAGTGGGTTTTTAGAGGAATTAATGCAAAATATGTTTCTAAAAGCATTTTTGTTTCAATTTCATCATCTAAAAAAATTACACATTTTAGTATCATGCTTAATCTAAGTAAAAGCATAAACATATTTTAAAAGTTATCCTTTCATGAGCCCGTCTGTGGCTTACCAGGGGACTTGCCTGAAGAAGATACAGTATGATACTGAGGAACTACATCAAACCATCTTAATTTTATTCAACACTGTGTTTCCCCAAATTGTGAAGATGCTGTAAAAAATTATCGAAATTTATGAAGTACTAATCTGTTACTTGCAACAGCCTAAATTTAGTTAGAAAAAGATGAACTTCACTATTTTTCCATCACCTATATAAAGGCTAGGTACTTGAAAGAAAAAAAAAATATATATTTAAAAAATCCCTTAGCCTCTGCCCTTCAGAAGTTGGTTTTCAACAATGTATTATGTAAAGGCTAAGAACTTGAAAGGCAGAGATATTGCCTCTATGAGTGGGAGAGAGACAAAGAAAGCAACAATTATGATAAAATAGGATAAGCACTATGATAAAAGAAGCCCAAGGCACAGCAGCATCAGGAAGAATGGCTTCCAATTCAGCTAAACTCCTCTTTTTCTCAGCAGTGTATCAAAATGCCGGTTACTACATTTTGTGTAAAAAGCTTCCTATTTTTGAGGACTTGAATGCAGAGGTTATCAACTCTTATTGAATGTCAGCATCCCTTGAGGACATTTTGAAAATATACCAATGTCCAGACTGCTCAGGAGAGTCAGAAATCTAGAGATTTCTAGAAATTTAATTGTTTTTAGGTAGAGACAGAACATCAACATATAAAGGAGAGGGAAAAAAAAAATCCGCCAACTGTTTCTGCTGTGTAGTGAAGGTTCAGAACCAGTTCCTTCTCGTTTTTATGCAAAATTTTAAAAGAGAATCATTGAGGGGTAGAGTTGCTTCCTATAAAATTTCATTTTAAGAGACGGAAGGATTGAGGAGAGGGTCCTGAAACCAAAATTGGGGTCATGAGGTTAAACAAATTCAACAAAGGACATGTAACATTAACAGAGAAAGGCAACGTCATGCTCCAACTAAATTCATTCTCTGAAGACTTATTAGCAGGCAAAGAAAGTCAATGAGCAATGTAAAAAATGATTTAAGCCCTGCCACTGCCATTCTATCTGGGGGCAAACTCTGTCAAAGACTATTTAGTGCTTCGCCGTACTGCCACAAACTTATCACCATCTGTTCCTTTTGTACGTTCCTCTCTTTCTGCTGAAAGGAAATGCTTCCCACTATATTATTAGGTTTCCTATTATACACATCCCGTACTGTGGTTTGAATATCAGAATTCTGCAAGTAAAAAGCAGCATATTTGCCCTCCAAATGTCCTCACAACTCGCAGTACTTGTTAATTTCCACAGTATCACTGATTTTTCAACTTCTGGGGTTTCCCTGAAACACATGGAAATGAGAGAAAAGACTGTGCTAAAGCTCCAGAGCCTACCCCCATCCTGACCCAGCCTATTTTTGTTTCTTCACCTCTATCAGGACACCTGGTATGGTTTTTAAGAGAACTCTTATTAGAACATCTGTTGCAGTTGCTCTGTTCTCTGGAGAAAATACATTTACTAGAGACCATATCTGAGCTTGATTTTCAAAGGTGAGTTTTTTCTCCCAAAAAACATGGCAAGGAAAATTTTGTTTGCATATATTGATGCAAATGGGGAAAATTCTGGCCTCCTGCTTATTTAGACATCATTCTGGTGGCACTTTAAAATTCATTTTCTCCTAAGAGAAATAACACTGACAGAGAGAAGAACATAGGTCTGGGGAAAACACAATGTGCGCACAACCTATTGCCTGCATTGCATTTTGATTTGTCCTTGGATAGATTTAGAATTTTTTATTAACCAAGCTTCTGCAGCTATTATTGGAAAAATTTTCCTTTATTCCGCTGAGATGATTTGGGTATCTTCTTCTTGCCACGAAGCTAGGCTAAATAATTTCTGAATGGCCTCTTCCATAACTCAATGCTGTGCTTTACAAGCCTACAAGACTGATTGCTCACATGCCAATATTGAACACTCATAAACAGAAAAAAATAATAATAAATGAATTCACTAACATTTCTGTTGTTTAAGGTTTATGGTAGATAATAAATCTCTGAACAGAATTATGTGAGATAGAGAAAACACTTGACTGCTTCATTTATGCAGGGTTTTTATATACTCATTTTCAAAGGACAATTTGAAAAGTTAAGTATCTAATAGGGTTATGGGGCAGATTTTTTGTTGTTGTTCACTAGGAAACATATTGTTTGACTTCTCTTAGCATTTTTCAGTAAATTACTACGAGGATTCTAAATTAATTTTACTAATTAAGAATGCTCTTCAGTGAAGTAACCTTAGCCCGCTGCTTGATATTTCTTTCAAAACATTTCAGGACCTGTAGGAAATTCATTTCAATGTGTGTAATCCCTGAAGCCATATTTCATATGAAAAAACATCCTTACATCATACACAAATCAGAAATATGATTGAACTAAAAGAGGTACAGGTGAGTCAGGAAAGGAAATATATTCATTATTAAAGCATCACAAAGTATAGATTAAGTGGTCAATTAATGCATATGGATTAATTGAAAGCAATGCCTTATTGTTCCACCAATCTTAAACTTTAACATATCATTCCATCACTTCATACAGACATTGATGATCAGAATAAAAATGAAGGTGTTTAATTGATTGATTATACCATTATTAATCTGTCATCTTTCCATTTTATAAATGAGTATCCTGAGACACAAAGAAGGAACTTTTTCAATGTAACTGAAATCCTATTGGCATCAGTATTAGAATTCTAGTCCCTTGGTTGCAATTTAATCGTCTTCCCATCATTCAGGTCCTTCTATGTACCAGGTATTTACTAAATATTGTGGTGGGGTGAGTAGGATGCAGAAGGTGGTGAAAGTATTATATATCATAAAAAGAGGAAGAGATTTCATAATTGTCTTTGCGGTTATTAAGATTTCATATTCACTGATAGCAAAGAGGCATTGGTTTCACAAGCTGTTTATATGACCAAGTGGTTGCCTGTTCAAGAAGAGAGTACTTAGTGTAAGAGGAGAGTAGGGAAAAGGAGAGAGCAGACACTGAAATGGTGGAAGTACCCACGTACATTAAGCCTGGTGCTCCTGGGGACCTGGGATAATGGTAGATAGGAAAATCAAAAGTAGGATTTTTTTTGCTGTTGTTCTCACCAGTTATTTCTCCTTATAAGCTGTATGATTTGGAGCTTAAGGATAGGTACCATTCATTATACAAGGACAGTAAGGGAATTCTTATTTATGGGATTTATTAAAAGTCTAGGAATTTAGAGACAATTATATATGGTTGAAGGGGTAACTGAAAAACAAAGAGAAAAACAGATATATTTCATATATACCCTAGAAATTAAAAATGTGAACTCTTATTTTTAAAACATTTGGGAAGCCATTAAAGTCAAGTTATAATGATGATGATGATGAAGATAATGAATTATTCCATTGGTTCACCTACCTTTGTTATTTGTACATGAGATATATAGATAATCTGCAATGAGTGAGATAATTGAGTAAGCCTACAGATTTCCTATATAAAACTTCAATTAAGAGGTGACTTGGAGATAGGCATTCTCAGTTTTATAAAAATGTATTTCAGAAAGGCTTTCCACAGTATCTCCCATGATATTCTCAGACACAAGACAGGGATGTCGAAGCAGAATGATAATCTGGTTAAGTGGATGCAAAGCTGGTTGAACTACTGTATAAAGAGTGTGTGATTAGTGGATCAGTTTCGCCTTGGCAAGAAGACCCCTGTTGGTGTGCCAAAGAGCTCTGTACTCAGCCATGTCTTGCTGAACATTATTATGAATGACTTGTATGAAGATGTAAAGAAAATCCTGTCATATCTGCAGATCTCACAGAGCTAAAAAACCATAAAACAGCATAAGGGTCCTAAAGCAAAAGGACAGGCTGGAATGAGGGGCTAAAACTAACAGGACTGGATTGGTGTTCTGAGGGAGTCTGTATCTAGACTTAAGACAAAACTGGATAGTCAGCATTTGACCATCTCATCCCAATATAAAAAGAATAAAGTCTATAATAATAGTGGCAATTTTTATTTTAGCCCTTCTGTGTGTGTACCTGTACATTTGATCCTTAAAATAGGGCTATGAAATAGTTATTGTCATTCCCATTTTACAGATGAGAAAATGAAAGCAAAGAAGTAAAGCTATTTTCTGTAAGTTACAGAACTAGTAAGTACAGAGGAGGTGAGGATGGAGAGCACAAGCCATCTAAATTGAGATGCACTGTATCATAAGTTCTGCCCTTAGGTTTCAAAGGCCAAATACACAAGCACAGGTTGTGAGAGGAGACGTTGTTTAACAGTCCATAAGCAAAAGATTTCTGTGACAGAGTTCAACATGAGGGATCAGTGTTGCCAGAATGGTTAATGGTATCTCTAGCAGCATTTGTGGAGAAATTTATCTAGATCAAGAAAAGTAACATTCTTGTTCTTCCATATGGTGGCATCCTGCTTCAAATTCATTCATCATCTAATTTTATGCTCTCCACACTTCCTGAATTTATACTGACACTGATAAAGGTACTAGACTCATTAACAAAGAAACAATAACATAAAATATAGCACAATTTGAGCTCAATGCACAAAATTTTGAGAAAAGCTGAACAATCAGTAAATAAATCAAATTGATGAAGATAGCAATTCAGATAAAATGAAATTGAAGCCTGTGAACTAGTCCATTCATTTCTTCTTCAATCATATTAACATGCAAGTACCACAGAGTCATTTGGATCAACTGGGTAATCTGAGATGACCTTCATGTTTCCCAAATAACCAGACTTTCTTTTAGCATTCACTTCATTTGATCATGTAGTCTCTAATTTTTCTTCTTTTTAGTTGAATGCTACTGGTTCAATTATGTTAAGAAAAAGGGAACTGGATCTACATTTAGTTGGCTTCCATCTAATTATTACAGATTAACAATTTTATCAGATTTTAGATTTGAATTTTAAATTCAGGACTAGATTTCTAAATTCTCTGCAATCTATTTTTTAAAGATATTTTTTAAATGCTAAAAATGCCCTTATAGACTTTTTATACAATATTACTAAGTACATAGCTTATATTTTATGGCATCAAATTTGAAATTTGTATGCTTTCTCTAATATTCTGAGGATTGATGGAAACTTGGATCCTGTAAACAAAATAATTTCGGAAGCAAATTTAAAAAGATTCTGGAAGCAAAATAAAATCAAAGGTTCAACCCTTTCAACAAAGAATTTATACTACAGTCCATTTTGCTACTCTTTTATATATCTCTGGTTTTATGAACTAATGACAAATTATTTATATAATAGGAAAAGAAAACTCTCTCAAATCGTAGCTCAAGTTGTTTACCTTTGGTCTTTGTTCCCCCCTGATAAGTCAATAGTCATGTTCAGTACACGACTTGTAGATTATTGGAACTGGTTATTTTTGAAGCCCATTCATTTATATAATGAACTTCAGAAACTATACATTAAGTGAAAAAATTAAGTACAATAGTCTATTTTTAATCATGAAGACAATACTAATTATAATTCTCCAGATAAACATACATAATTATAGTAATTACAATTCAACAATAACTCACTGGTACTTACTATTATAAACTCATAAACTATTATTCAGTACCCTATAAAATTCAAAATCTAATTGAAAGTGCTAGTTTAGCATAATTCCCACAAGCCATCATTCTTTAATATTCTGGAATGAATGAGGTTTTGGTTGAGCTATTAATTGATACTGACAAGCAATAACCACTGGAATGAAACTGCAATTATGAGTGGCAATTAATCACATTTGCTGTCATCTCTGGTGTCAAACAAAATTCAATAATATTCTAAATAGTTTTAAAAAGTTTATACCTGTTATGTTTCAATTCACTTAATGGAAACCAAAAGCAGTTCCTGTAATAATCAAGTGATACCCAAAGAGTATTTATGTAAAATATGAATACTGCATTTTCTTAGTTTAAAAAGCTTTTGTTTTTCTTCTGAAATTATTTTCAGCATTAATGTGTGTTTTTTGCAGACTAGGAAAAGCTTCTCATCCCCCACTCCCCCACCTGCATTATCTCAGCACATCTTTCTGACTCAGAGATCACCTTTGGATGCTGTAGAAATTGCACATGCAGAGAAACTTTTGGGAGCAGGAACTTTAGTAAGCATCATTAAGGACTTGAGATAATTTGAGAAGGATCTTTTAGAAGCTTCAATTGATCAATGTCTCTTTGAACTGGGGCAAGGAGGCAGCAGGATTTACTTTCCTTTCCCTCATTTTTTCTAATTAACAGGACGACTAGCGATGTTCTTTCCCTCTAACCCACCGCATCCATACACGGCATCATTTATCCCAACCTGGTCTGTTCAAAGTCACTGGAGGGCTCCTTTTGGCACCAACACTGTGACCTTAGGACTGAAACATAGCAATGTATTTGTTGTAAACCAAGCAAGGTCACCTACTGGATGATCACTTCAAGGGCAGTATTAACAGCAAAAGATCTGATCCCAGATAAATGAAGCACTCCGGCAAAGTGGAGGTTGTGACCTCAATAGGCAGGTGTCTACCAGATACTCAAGCAGATACACAGGCTTACTTTGATATTCATGAATCCCAATTCTTGTTTGCTTAGTGAGACATGTCTACAAAGAAAAAGTCTTGTTTCATTTTACATGCTTACAGTTTGTGGCAAGTTTAATGTACTGAGATAGTTAATCCTCAATAAACTAAGAAAAGAAATAAAGCATCTGTTCACTCTAAGCTCCAAATCTGAAAAATGTTTCTGGAAGGGTCTTCCATGAAGCTGAAAATGCCAACAACTTAAAAATAAAAAAGGGTTTATGTGCTATAATTAAAAACTTGAATAGAGAGAGCAAAGTTACTTATTTAGAAAGATTTCTAAATGCATAGCATTTATATACGTTTCAGGGAATGTTAGTAAAGTGAAGGGACTTATTAGCAAGCAGACACTTAGAGAAGAAAATAACATTATACTAATTGCCTACACTTATTAATAATGTAAATAGAATGACCTTCGTTTTAACTATTCTGTTTTTTTCCTTTACTTCTGTTTCTACTAATTGCATTTATGCTCATTATTGACTTACAATAACATAAAGAGGTAATGGTCAAGACTTAGATTCCATGCTGTTTGAAAGCTACCTCAATGTAATATGACCTTTTCTTCCTTGTTTATGGTTCTGACACAGTTAGGTTTTGGCATCTCTTTGTTTCTTTCAAAAGTTATTTAAGTTCTACTCTGATTTTGGATTCTTCTCTTTCTCTTCTTCCTTTTCTCCTGTTGTTTTCATAATTATAATTTTGTAAAATTTCAAGTGTCTATAAAATGTCAAACTATTCAGTTAGAGGGTCAATTTTTTTTCAGTTGTCTGGGGTTGTATGTTTTGGGTAACTCATGTTGGCAGATTTTCTACAATAAAAACTTGCTTAAATTCAGAAGTGCAGCAGGAATAGGACTGAAATTCTTACAGTTGATTAGAATTGCAATTTACTCTTGATCTTTGAGAAGTTCAGGTTAAAAAACCCTGTTGCACAGCTTGGAACTTTGGTATCTGAACTGAACCCTAATCTGAGTACATGCTCAGAGCCCATATGCTTCTAGAAGAAACTTTGCAGTACATCTCTGTGTGAGCCAAATGAGATTTCTCTTCTTTCCCAGTTAAGTACCAATCCTGTCTTTGTCTGCCTGTTGCCCTTCAGTCAGAAACACAGAACATTCACAACAGAACATTCTATTTGCTCTCTCCAGGCCAACAAATGCCTGCCTGCCAAAAGTGATATTTAATAAAGAGAGTTAAGGGAAATCCTGTTCCTACCTAGTCTAAGCTCCAGTCTCATGTCAAGTTACATGCCTGGAAAGGTGCACAACTGAATGACATGTGATTTTCCCACTACAGAATCACCAATACAGAATTATACTTTAATGTTAATGCAGAGCAATTACATAGCAGATACAAGAAAAATTATGCAAAGAATTCTTCCATGTTTTCTGTTGAAGTTCCCATCTGCTATGTTGTTTAATGTCTCCTATAACAGTCTCCTTCCCCCCACCATGTGAATTTCTTTTACACTGTGATACCTAGGAGAAATGCATCTCTTAAAGAAATGGAATGCTTCCTTTCACCAGAATGAGAATTATGTAACTTAACAATTTCCAAAATAGTTTTAAAAGAAAATCATTGTGGAGGATGTTATTATGTATGAAAAGTGAAAAAGTCTATGACTGTGAAACTAAATTTGTTTAACAATTGAACCAAGATTCAAAAATTGAAGAGGTTTCTTTTTAACTGTAGGATGTCCTCAAGACTTTGATTTGCTAATATGTACTGTGAGTCTCTAAGAGGGAGATTTAACAGCCACATTTCCCAACTCACTGAAAGATATAACCCCTGTTTTCAGAATGCTATTAAAATCTTTCCACATAATTAAAGAACTAAAGAAAAATCTAAAGAATATGGTTTTGAATGCCAGGATAAAACTTTTTTGCATTCCTTTTGACTTAACTGCTAAGAAGCACAGAGCTAAATATACTACTCAGAGTATCCAAAACACCTCTTTAGTTAATATAATTCCCCATCACATTAAAAATTATAACACTCTTATCATTATCCACTACAAAATCTTGGAAGCAGTAAAGAATAAGTGCATGAAACTTTAACATTTATAGCATTATTGAAAACACTGTGGAAAACATGCATAGTGACAGTGGTTTTCAAAAACTGGTTTACTCATCACTGTATCATTTCACTTTATTTAAAATATGAACTTCAAGACTGATCCCTTTGTTCAAGTGATACAGAGAGTTTCATACATCCTTGAGATGGCCTTGGATTATCAAAAGCAAATAAAAATTCCATGCATAATAAAATTCCTATATTTAAATCAAAGGATTACATTCATTTGAACACTATTTGAAATATAATCAGGTATTATTATCTACAGTCTTGCAGATTAATTCTATTTTTTATTTTTTTAAGTTGTAAAATACAGTTTCCTAATCACCAAAGCCACTGTCTTAATATCGATTTAATATCAGCCACATTCTTCAGTTTAAAAAAAAAAAAAGATCTTATTCAGGGAAAGGAACATCATCCCCCTTTAATTCAGCTTCTTTACAAGTACTCTTTCAAATCTGTGTACTCATAAATCAGCTTGCTAAAAATGTAGATTCCATGGGTCATTTCCCAGAGATTCTGATCCAGTAAGCCTGCACGAGTCCTGGAATTTCCATAGTTAATCCCAAACAATTCAGATGGTGGTCTATGGTCCTAGATTCAAAAAATTGCTTTTGAAGAGGATGTTGCCATGAGAGACAAATTTTAGTTGTACTTAAATTCAATTTCCTTTCCACTCCAAGAGGGCATAGCCACTAGCATAGCTGGGAAAGGACTTAAGGTCACTCAAGACTTCAGCCTAGAAATGCCTACCCTTCCTTGCTTCATAAGCCATCTTAACTCCCATTCTATCCATACTTAAGCAGCACACTTTGTTCAGCATGGACATGTGGGTTCTAGACCCAGCAATGTTGTCAACCAATGACATGCCCCAATTAGCAAACCCCATAACTTCATTTCATATCATTAAAATAGTAGACTAGATTACATTATTCCAAAAATCACAAAGTTCTGTGAATCAGTAAACTTTAATTTTTAGTTTTTATTCCTCTCCATGTTATTTTATTTTTATCTAATCCATATGTTTTCAAAATGAGCTTTAAGGGTAGTTTTTTTTTTTGTTTTTTTGTTTTTTTTTTTTTTTGCTGATAACCTGACTTGCCTTTTTCAAAACACCACGCATTGTCTCTGTTCTCTTTCAGAGATAAGACATTAAAAAATGTAAAAAGTTTGATATCATTGTGACTTTATCTGGAACTCAGTAGTACTCCTTTGGACCCCACTTGGTAAGTCCACTGGGCCAGACAAAAATGTTTATATTCTGAAGCATCAAACATTAAAAAAAAAAAATTGATTGAAAGCATTGAGAGTCCTCCCCGCCCCTTTCTCTTGAACTGGCAAAGTAACTGACTGTAGGTGCAGCTCCATAGTTTGCAAAACATGTAGAGCGAATATAAAACTATTGTGAAAGTGACACCAGCAAATAGGTTTGATCTTTCCTTTCTGAGGATGAAAATTCAACACACACTCTTCTTGGTCTCCAGTCAAGCCAGTGATCTTTGTTTTTGTGGAGCAGAAAAGTACATAATGTTCATTTGTTTTGGGTGAGTTAAAAAGCAACACATGCCCTTTGTCTTCTATACCAGTTATGAGGGAAAAACAGCAGTCATCTGTCGCCTGTGGAATGAAGTGTTTTCCACGATCACCTTGATAATCAATGCAGGGCTATGGCTAGAACACAGGCTTCTCTGCTCCCGTATTCTGCCCTCTAAAACAAACACAACACAACACAAAACAACAAAACAAAACCCAACAAACAAAACAGGGGCCACTCTGTGTCTGCCAAGTATTGGTTAGTTCTGGATATCCAAGATACAATGTTTCTCCGTTTAACTGAAACTTTTAGAACTACACAATTTAGACACTAAATAATATATAAGAAATATAAAATTTCAGTCAGGTAGGGTAACTTCCATTTTGTAGCCAAGTGTTTTATTACTTTGCATGAAGACATAAGGTAAAAATATCCATAACTTTTTTTTATTAGAAAAGGTGAAATTCTTGGCAACAAAGAACACTTGCTGGTCAATATTTGTAATTCATAAAAGTATACAATATAAATTGTTTAAAATGTCTTCAATCACATAATCCATCTCCAAATTCACTTCACAATTTACTTTGGTATACAAATAAAATTAGAAAAAAAGGGGAAAAAAAGAGTTGTGTGTTATATAGCTAGCTAGCTTGTATCACCAGTAATTCTGGAAGTAGATATATAGTATTTTTCTACAATGTAGAGTTATCTACAATTTCTAGCCAAATGGCTCATTTTAAGGGACGAGCTCTGGAATTAACGAGATGCAGAACTGAACCCTAGCCTAACTCAAGAGCATATTTCCTCATTTCTCCAAGCCTTTCACCTCCCTAAACTTTATCTGTAAAACAGGAACCTTGTACATAGTAAGGAGTAAATTAGTTTTGCCACAAGAGAACAACTATTCGTAAATGGCGGGCCTGAAGAGAAACATACCTATAATATCCATTCCTCATTGAAATTGCAGTATAGGAAAATGTCTCAAGTAAGGGCATCATGGACTAGTGAAGATGAGGATGGGCAGTCTACTCACTGTCTGTTTCTGCAATGCTTTGATGATTATTCCCTCACTGTCTTAACTTCAGACTTTGATAAAGCAGTGAGATTTTTGAGTTTAAATATTTTGATCACAATAAAAACATTTTTATTTCAATAAAGAAAAGTTTTAAAGATTGGAATTTATGAAAGATTCTAAAAAGACCTTCTTATGCTACTGTAATCTCCCCATGGCATCCTTACATTAAGTTTTTAAGACTTCCACATGCGTACTTGACAATAATTGCTTCTAAAAAATTGTACATCCCCACTACTGTGCACTATAGATAGGTAATTTTAAAAGTAGAGCTTTTTCACATTAAAGAACTTTAAGTGCTTTGTTCAGTTCTTATAAGAGTGTTTAGCCTCTTCTATTCCAATGCCTCATTTGTGCTAAATTTTAAGCATTGGTATTAAACCAGTATTCTTTTTATCTAACCTCTGAGTAGGTGAATGTTCCATAATGATGATTTAAAATATATTTTAAATAATGTTGCTGAATCCTTCCACATGGAGACATTTTTCTTTTCATTACTTATCCCTCAAATTACCAATGAAAATGTAAAAACTTTATTGTATTATAATTATAAAAAGGGCAATTTACAAATAATCTGTATTTGGTCTTGGTCCCTTCCACACTGTCCCTAGGATCCATGGAAAAATCCTTGGAGATTCCATCCTGTTGAATTCCATCTCATTCATATTTGACTGATATCAATAGCTGGAGAATGGCTCAACATGCATTCAAAGAGTCTGGTATTTCATTATCGTCATGAAGTCATTGTGCATGGTGGTATAATCAAAATCCATTCAGACTCAGATGATTATTCAATACGCTTTCGAAGGATTCCTTTCTCCTTTCATCCTTCGTACGTTCCCCAAGGAAATAGGATGTATCAACACACCATATGGTAAACGGAATCAGTCATAGCACCACATTGTATCTTCTATCATATGCTATTTCACAATATGACATGCTCAAGTTCTTTTCTGATGAACACTGTAACTCCTAATATAGATTTGGCAATAGCACTTGCTTCTTCCCCTTTCATAGTCATTCCTGTCATTGCTATTAGCCTATTTTTATGTCTGAATAAAAGCCTGTGTTTCTTCCTGAAATGCAGCTTTTTTGTAACAGTGTATAAAAGTAAAATGTAAGCAAAAAGATGAAATAGCTCCAGATGTGGTAATTCAGTGACAAGTAGTTGAGCTATACACTGGTAAGAAAAAAATGCCCATGAAAGATTGAATTTTACTTTATCCTAGAAACATAGTGTAGTGGAAACAACAGGGACTTTGCAGTTCTTTCTCACCTTATGACTCATTGTGTGACCTGGGGGGTGGGGTGGGTGTTAGTTCTGAAATTAGAGAGATCAGCACACTCACTCCATGGCACTGCAGTGAAATTTCTGTAAGATGATATGCATAAAATTCCCAAAGCACAGGACGATGGCACAAAATGTAAGTTTATTATGTTTAAGAGCTGCCTTGTTCTTGTGCCTTCTATGCCCCCTTATGCTTCCCAGAGATTTCCCAGATAGATCGCATATAAATTGTGAAGTCGAAAACCGAAGCTTACACATAAGTCATTTAGGTACTGTCATGGCATATGCAGCTAGTTGAAATGTAAGTTTGTCATACAACTAGGAGTTTGTCTATCACTCAGCATGTTATGTTATTATCATGTCGCCTATGTTAAGGCAGAAGACTAGAAGATAGGCTCATGCTTCTTGCCTTATGTTTCCTTGTCCTATACCATGTATATAATTATTTAATCAAAGTTATATGATGAGTTGCATGATGTTTTGTATGGTGACCAAATGGCAAGACGTAAAGAAATATTATGAAAGAACACAAGGATTTAGCTCCATGCACTAATGGTACTAAGTACCTTACAAGTAGTTAAAAGATAATTCCATTAGCAGTATAGTTTTACATTTTGATGAGGAGAGGAGAAAATAGAGGACAGACCTAAAGTAATCTTCAAGCAAATAAATAAAAAGTCTTCTATGAAAGCTTTGCTGTGAGCTTCATGGATTAGCAATGAGAATCAAGTGTGAAATCTGACTTTCTAAAATATTTCGTAATCTCATTTTATACACTCATTTTTTTCACACGAGCCTTATAATGGAAGGGGAGGGGAAAGAGCAAAACTAAGGGTATGTACATTAAGGAGGCAAACAGCAGGCGGACTATTTGCATTATATTGGGTCCTCAGAGGACTGGTTTTGGAACAATCCTTAGTGTTATCTTGATCTATTAACCAGTCATCTAACTCTTGGTTCTTCCAGCCACTACTTACTCAGCAGGCCTCCATGAGCTGACATTGGCCAGATGCTTCTCTCCTTGATGATGCTGTCACTCTTTCCAATCACTCCCAGAGACTCATTATAGACAGGGGGGCCTGTTCAAATTATTTAACAACTTGTACCAAGTAGGAAATAACTATTCAGAAAGGATATTGCTTAAGCATTTGCTACGTGTTAGGAATGCTACTAAATGTTTATATACATGATCGCCACGTATTCCCTTGACCATCACAACCTAAGTACTACTCTTATTCCCATTTTCAAACATGAGAAAACTGAGATTTAGAGATATCAGTTGCTCTGAGTCATATCATTTGCACATAGAAAGACCAGAATTAGAATCTAGGCCAATGACATAGATCCCATGGAAGAAAATCTATACTATGGTGAGTCATAGTACAGCTTTTGCCTGATGCGTGCCCTTATTTTTTGACATTTTTCCTGCATGGTTGTTGACTACATGTACCATATAATTATGCCTCTCATATCTGTCCTTTTACCTTCTTTTCAATCACTAGGAAAAGTGATTGCAAAATTTGTTTTCTGAATTTCAGAAAATTGCATCAGCTTAAGTGTTCAGAAAAAAATGCTTTGATGATTAAGAGCCTCATATCCATAGTTAAAGTTCCAAAATTATAAGTTTAAATTGGGCCTGATGAAAAGATCTGGTTTATATTACTAAGAAAAATAAACCATGGCAGGGAATTAGAGCAATTTAGGGCCAAGAAAGATGGAACTCCTTGTTTTGCCCAGCCTTATCATTTTACAGATGAGGATGGAAGGCCCAGAGGGTCCTCGATTGTTCCCAGGTCCCTGTGTTAGTGGAGTTGGGAGTAGAATGTAGACATAGGATTCTATATGTTCTCTTGGAGGTACAAAAATAAAAGCAAAAATGACCGCTAGTCAAGGGTCCCCCAAATCCAAGTTCTGCCACTAAATGGCTATCCTCTCTTTAGGTAGTCATTTATGCTTTCTGGGTCTTAGTTTCCTAGTGTGAAAGAGAGTTTTCTTATTTTTGCAATTTTTTTAGTTTGTTTCTAACTTTTTATTATCCTGAGTTTCATTACATTATGGTCAATTTGGTTATGTCAGACAGACATTATTATTATCCACTCATGTTTCAGCCTACCACTGAATTCTAATTCCAAATACAGCCTACCACTGGAATTCTAATTCCAAATACAAATACTGCCCTTATTTGCTCTTTTGATAGAAATAGATTTTACGCTAAGATTTTTGTTTTGGATTTGGTTATCCTTGAAGAGTTTAAAAAATATCTACTAGAATAGCTTAAAAATTCTTCTCTGTAGAGGGATTAAATATCTTAATAATGATGATACAATAAATATTTGATGATATGTTTTGGTCACATAATCAGGGATAAAATAGTACACCCCTGAAGATGTTGAACAATACATTCAAGTACCGAAGTCTTAAGATTGCTTTTAAAGAATAAAGAATGAAGATAAAGGGGACCAATGGAGAAATTCAAGGACTTGAAGCACATTTCAAAAACAGCAAAATGAGAAATACCATATGACTGAAAAAGAAACCATCTTGCTTGGAAATCCAGGCCATTTTAATATTCTTCGCCATTTTAACTGTCTTTCCCTCAAAAATATTTTAGTAAGGGCTCATTAGTATCTTTATAGAAGACCAAAGAAACTAGAATAAGGGGACCTAGAAATATATTCCAAACTTCACTAAAACACAACTTTGATTTTGAAGAATTTTTTTTATCACGGTTGGACTATTTATAATATTGGTCCCAGTGAGGAAAGAGTGTTGATAATAGTACTACTAATAATGATAATAATAATAACATATACTTACATTGTGACAAATACTGTTCTAATATATATGTAAACACATTAAATTTCATGTTGTACATTTATTTTACTGGTTATCTGCTTTATAATGGTCCTACTGAGTAGTTTACAAGTTTCAAAAAGATATTTTACTTTTGTATTCTAACTAAGTAGTTTGTTCAATTTCACTAAAACTGATAAATGCAAGGTTGTACATTTCTGGGTTTCTTAAATGTTTATATGAAAATATCCTTGTCTAAACTGTTGTGCTTGCTATGCTCCCTAGAATCTAGAAATGTCAGAACTAAAGGGGAATTGGTAATCATGTATTCAAGGAATCATCAGTACAAACGAGAGCATGTTACAACTGAGATAATGCAGGGTTGGAGATGTGAAAGACTTCCAAGGTCATCTAATTAGTTAGGGTACAGTCAGATCCAGTTCTTTTTGCTTCCAGCCCTGAGAACTTTCCATTACAAGCAAAATCCATGTAGCTACATGCTTAGCAGTAACTAGCAATAAAAGTAAAGTTCTAAGAAGAAAAAACGGCCTTCTTATGATAAGTTTTTAAAACCCTAGGACATGACAGAAATGTTCTATAGTCTATTTAAACTACTGGGGGGAAAAGTAATTTCAAACAAAATAGCAAAGTTTCAATATAAAGACGCAGCTTGGGGAGTTGAGAACCCTTCTCCGGTGCCCCTTTCAGTGTGTTCCCAGACCTGCACACAGAGGAGACACAGAACTACTTCTCATATGTCTAAGTCATGATATATATCTCATATCTCTGTCGAAGTCGCCCCTGATCTTGGTAGGGCCACTGTTAGCTCATATGGTGCTTTGACTGAATTTAGGAAAAAGTGCTTCCTCTGGATGGTTGAATTAGAAAAAGACACCTCATATGGGTGATTTGCGGCCCCTCAGGCACAAGATGACTTTGTGCCAAGAAAAATGTACCCTCTTCCAGGAGGATGCAGATGTCCCCAGGGCACACTGCTTACAGAGTCAACCAATACACAACTGAGCAATACACAACTACACAACTCTATGTGGTGGTCTTGCTTTTGGATCTACTCCCTCATGAATTCCCCTGGAGATTAAAACGAAACGTTGTGGTTGTAGCGCCCTCCACTGGGTACCTATTAACACACTGTCTTCTCTCGCGTCTGAAAATGTGTTCTCCTACCTCCTAAGGGCAACATCTCCACCAAAGCCTTCCATCTCATCTCCTCCTAACGCAAACAGCATATTTTTTGCTTATTTATCTTCACCTTTTTCTGTATCCTGACTCCTTTCCTGTTTATAATTATTCTAGCTGGCTGATCACCAAAACTCCCCTTTTCCTCCTGGGCACACACACAGACCACATTTCCCAGCCTTGCTCAGTCAGGTATGCTTTAGGACGAAGATCGGGCAAATGGGCAGGTGGATGAAAACAAATAAGCTGCATGTGGGTCTAGCCTACAACACCTCTTACACAGTCCTCCATGTTCTCCACTATTTCTCAAGTAAAGAAGATTCAGGAGAGGTCTGTGGGCCTCGGGAGATAGTAAGGTCATTACATCAAAGAAACCTGGTCCCTAAATAACCGCAAAACAGACGACTCATGCCAACCCTCACTGGACTGTAACTTAAGTGAATATGTTTTTGGGTTACGTCACTGAGATTTGGCAGTTTTTTGTTCTTTTTTTACAGTAGGCCATGAAAGTCCACTACAAAATGTACCACTTTCCATTTGCCAGGCTCTAGTGGAGAATCAGACCATCACTAGAGGCAGCCGTCCTTTATGTGGCACAGAAAATTCAACAATACCATGCCTTCTCACTCCACTTTCAAAGACATCAAGCCTTCAGGATAAGAAAACTAACTCCAGCTTACCCAAACTTGTGAGAATATCAGTAATTTCTACACTTCCATGCTGATATTATAAAACTGACTCAGTTTTTTGGATTTGACAAATCTTCTCTATGATTAAAAAAGGACACATGGAATTTGGTTGTTCTTAGTCATACCACCAAAGGCTATTCTTGAAAGAAAAGTAAGTTTCCAGAGACTTACTGCATTTTAGATCACAAAATGCAGTATGTATGCTTTAACTCTATAAATTTTCTGCCAAAAACTCAGGCTGTCATTTAAAGGATAATAAATGGCATTAACTATTTTTTTTGCAGATGTATGCACCACACAAAATTACCTCATTATCTGAGATTAACTTGCATATTCCATTTGTTTTCTCCCACTCCCTTAGTGGATAGTAATGCAAAGAGATGACAAGGATGTTTACTTTTAAGATTAGAACCACCTGTTATAATTAATTTCAAGTTGGTGGTAAGATAAGTAGGTTCACAACAAGGTAGAAAATGGAAGGAAATATTACTATTGATAATCAAAGACTAGAGTAAAAATTGAAACCTGAAAACCAGAAATCTTAAAAATGGCGGATATATCAAATTGCAAGATAGGTCTGGCACAGCTCCTCATCAGGGCAAAAATTCAGAGCATAGAGTATTTTTGAGGTACTTCTTCCTTGGAATGACTTCTGTTTTAGAAAAACCTAATATAAATACTAAAAGGGAAAATGAAATTATGAGCTTTTAACAGTAATACTTTTGAGGCTAAAATTAGGTTAGGAGAAGGCGGCAAGTTTCTGTAAGGTTTTTATATCATACAGATTCATATTCTCTGATTATATAAAACACTCACTGATTGATGCTGAGGTCAACTGTGAGGTCTTGGAAACCATTTGGTCCCTCAGCCCACTTGGTGCTGAGAAACGGAATCCCAGTAACAAGATGGCATCACGGGCAGGGAGAGAAGCTGGTTTCCAGCTTCCAGTGACAACCTCACACTAGGGGAGTGGAGGTATGCTTGTTAGGTATAGTTAAGTCACTTCTGCCACTGTCCCCACGGATGTAGCTGAGAATAGAACATAGCAAGGGAAAGGGATAATTCTTTGCTAATTTGAAGGAATTATCTGTTAGTGATTTTAAGGGTTAGCTCCTAGATGGCAGGAATACCATCAAAGTACTCAAAACTGAGTGAAGAGCATAAAGTGATTTGTGAATCTGTGCAGCAGGATGCAGTGGAAAGTCTGTCTGTGTTCTGAAGGCCAGGGTTGGTTCTAGTTCAATCTCTTCTAAGATGAGCACTACAGGAAGGTTATTATGCAAATTATGAACTTCTTTTTTTTGGAAAATAGTGATACTAATACTTGCCTCACAACTTTGTGAACTACACATATAAACACACACACACACACTCTCTCTCTCTCTGCTGGTTTTAACTATTATAAATAACTACATTGTTAACAAACATCAATAATTCATTTACTATAGTTCTCTATTTACTGAGAAGCATATGTGTTCTCAGTATTTAGTTGGAAAATAGAAGTGATTCTAAGAAGGGGTTGGACCTTAGTCTCAAGGAGACTACAACTATTTGGGGAGTCAAGATATACTCAAGAAGCAATAAATTAATACAAAATCATATGTTATTAAGAGCGAACGTGGGTTTTAGGTGATGATAATACAAAATGAGAGGTAGGCCTTGAACTGGGTGAAATATTTTCCTGAATAAGAGATTATTAGGTATTAAATAGTTCTTAGTTATTAGTTATAGTTTAGTTAAGAGTTATTGAATATTAAGTATTAGTTAAGAAGCAAAAGGCAAAAAAAAAAAAAAAGAGTCCATTCACGTTAAGACCTTTGAGATTTACCTTAATCCTAGAAATTTAGTTGGATAGGTTTTGCTGCACGTGACAGAAAACCAAAATAAGAGTGATTTAATTATTGATTTAAGACAAAAATTTCTCTTTCTCTCTCTCCCCCACTTCTCTCACCCCTTCCCCACACATCTGGATAGACAATCCCAGGCCAGGATAGCATCTTCTCAGAGTCAGACCTCAGGTTCTTTCTATCTTGATGTGTCCACTCCCATGGCCTTGAGGCTGCTAGAGCTGCAGCCCTATATCTCCATTATAGGCAGCAGGAAGGAGAGGAGGGTGGAGAAAGGCTCACTTCACCTCTTTTAAGAAGACATTTTGGGCATCTGGGTGGCTCAGTTGCTTAGGTGTCTGCCTTCAGCTTGGGTCATGATCCCAGGGTCCTGGGAATGAGTCCTGCATTGGGCTCCCTACTCAGCAGGGTGTCTGCTTCTCCCTCTCCCTCTGTCCCTCCCCCTGCTTGTGCTCTCTCGCTCTTTCTCTCAAATAAATAAATAAAATCTTTCAGAAAGAAAAAGAAAAAGAAGACTTTCTAGATATGAACTGTATTTCCTTTCACTTCTCATTTTCAGAACTTGGTCCTGTGACCATGCTGAGATGCAAGGCTTCTGGAAACTCGATTCTAAGCATTTATTAGAGAAAAAAGAAAGGGCCTGGGTGGCAGAGTTGGGGGAAGTAGGGACAGTGAGTCTCTTGTAGGCTTTCTGCTTCTGTTTTCTTTTTCCTCCTTTAGTCAGAAAACTAACACTTGCCCTCAGAAGAGAGTGGGCCCAGAGTAGATCTACATTCCCCCTCTGGTGCTCTCACTAAGTATGTAAGGGTGGTGCCTCTCTCTCTACTTCCTTTCTCAGCTGTAAAATGAAATCGAGGTCTTGCAACTTATCTGAAACTCTCTAATTTTATCATGGGTAAAATCAGACTGATGGAGCTGGACACATGACTTTACAAAATAGGAAATGTTCAAGAGCTTAACACTTAAGAGATTAGATTAGGTCGCTGAACTAGAAAAAGGTTTATAGTCCCAGAGTCATAAAAGAAGGGGTTTCCTTTTGCAGTGATTTTGGTCCAATGAAAATTCTCATGTAGGAGTTGTTCTCAGCAAGCACAAAATTTCACGCAGCAAAGTCTGGTGGATCTAATTCTTTTTGGCAGGCAGCCTGAGGAAAGCAGGGTAAGTAGAGAACCTTAATTCCTGTCCTGGCTTGGTCACTCACTGCCACTGGGACTTTCAGCCAATCATTTAATATCTTTGGGTCTCAGTTTTACTAAATGCAACATTTTTGTAGGTATCCCAACAAAATAATGTAGAGACCTAGAGATCTCTCTCCCTCCTACTCAGGGATTTGACAAACATGTTAATGTACAGATATACCAGTTAAGCTGGCCATGTGGGGAAAAAAAAATGACCACCAAATTATCTGGTGAAACACATGGCTGTTTCCCAAGTGGGAAGTTTCAGGAAAACAGGATGGCGTCTGAGGGAGAGCAACTCTGTATGGCATTGAGACCAGGGATGTGCAGCGGTGGTGGGATTGATCCAGTATAGTAACAGCTCCCAATTTCTGAGCAAGAGAAGGATCATTTCCAGTAACCTGTGTGCCCAGCTTATGGAGGCTGAGTAGCAGAATCCAAGATGTGATGCTGAATGCTGGAGAGCAGTCAGGGGCCATGGTAAGGGAAGGGGAAAGGAACATGAAGAATGAGGATACATCTTGACCTTGAAGAGGTTTGGCAGAAATAATGGTGAAATGACATTTGTTTTTCTAGTGCTAAGAATGCTTCATGCTTCTCCAGGATGGTGTTTTGAGATGATGGTTAATGGTACCACAGGGGAAAATGTGGGTGACAGGAAAAGTTTAAGGTCAAAAAGTATAGCAGTGATGTGGAAAGGGGTATTCTATATTAAACAGGAATCTAACTTTGTAAATTGGTGGTACATCTGGATGTCAGAATTATATGAGAGCTGAATCAGAGCTTTGTTTTCAATTCCTTATGTGTAGTGAGGAATTAGCTTCAACCCAAAGAGAGATCCGGCCATTGCTCTTCACTACTAGGAGGTGATTTCTAGGCCCCTGGAATATCCTGCCTGATAGGAGTGTCTTTGTTTGCCTGGGGACTTTGGTCACCAGATAGTCTAACAACATGATATATGATGGGGCTTAGAAACCCGTATCAGTTTTGACCTCTGCAGGAACTAGAAACTAAAGAAGTTATCCCTAATTTCCAGGAGGGGTTGAAACTAGAGGTCAGTCATGTGGGCAGTATGTGATTGAGTCCCAATAGAAACTCTGGACACCAAAGGCTGCAGTGAGCTTCCCTGGTTGGCAATACTCTTCGAGTTATTGAGTCTCAATGCTGAGTCGTGCATCATAGCTGGGAGAAGGTAACACCATCCATTAGTCTACAGGAGAAGATGAGGAAGCTCTAGGTTTCAACCTCTCTCTGGCTTTGTTAAGAGTCTCTTCCTTTTGGTGGTTTTAATTTGTATCCTTTCACTATAATAAAACTAATGTTAACTGTAGTATTTTTGAGTTCTGTAAGTCATTCTAGTGAATTACTGAACCAGGGAAGTCCGCAAGGAATTCAAACTTGTAGCCAGCTGGTCTGGGTAAAGTGAGGGTGGCCCTGAAGACCTCTGAATTTGTGGCTGGTGTCCAACATGACAGCAGTCTTGTGGAGGGCTATGTCCTCAGACTTGCTGTTTGCCAAACTCATTGCAGTTGGTGTCAGATGTCTTCCGTCAATTTGGCAATCTGTGGCTTGTGCCCTTAACCTTGAGTTTGAATGACTCTGAGTACCTCTCATCTAAAATCTCTTTCCTCTTTTGGGTCTGCTGTATCCTTCTTTTTTTTTTTTTTTAAAGATTTTATTTATTTATTCGACAGAGATAGAGACAGCCAGTGAGAGAGGGAACACAAGTAGAGGAAGTGGGAGAGGAAGAAGCAGGCTCACAACGGAAGAGCCTGATGTGGGGCTCGATCCCATAACGCCAGGATCACGCCCTGAGCGTGAAGGCAGACGCTTAACCGCTCTGCCACCCAGGCGCCCCTGCTGTATCCTTCTGATTGACACTGTTACTTGGCCATTCAAAATCCATTGTTCTTCTCTTGATATTTTTAAGGGCAGTCCATGTACTTATCTGGGCCAGGTACTGGATCAAATTTGGTCAAAGTCAATCATGACAATTCTGTTTTCTACTTTCTGTTTAATGTATGAGTCTCCATGTGACCCAATTCTGACCATTGAGCCCTAAAATGAATTTTGCTGGGGGTGCCAGTATCTTGGGAGAGTTTTTGCCTTCCTGATGAGAGGGTGCATATAGCTTTTCTCCTGTTGCTGGTTTGTCTACCTTGAATGTGACATAATGCGTGGGGTGGGGTGGGGGGTGGACCATAAGGCTATATAAACCTACAAGATTAGGAGAGTTGGATTGAGCCTGGAGCACTAATGATATTTTTGAGCCACTGCAATCACCTTCAGCTTCCTATTTCAGGATTTCTTGCTATGTAAGGAAAATACACTTGTATTTGTTTACAGCCCATGTATATCTGCTTCTCTGTTGTTTGTAACCAAATGCATTTATAATAGGTACAAACTCCCATAGAAAGAAGAAAGAGTGAGGAACCATGTTCAAAGTCATAGGTGCATCAAGGCTATGCCCTATTCCCCTGACTTCCATCCCAACACCTTCCTCAATGCTCCATTATGCCCTGTTTTGTCCCTTATCTTATGAACGATAATGAGCTTAATAGTCTACATACTATTCCATATAGTAAATAAAATAACCTAGTTAGAGAAAGTTAAAGTTATATACAGCTCAACGTTCCATTATCAGACCCTTAAAACAATAAATTGAATGATCAATTTGCTTTTCTTGTAATTTTTTTTTCTTATCCTTTTAATATATCTTTTCCCCTTGACTTTTACCAACTTCCAATCTCAACATCCCCAGTGATTTCATGTGTGGTACATAATTATGGCATATCCATTCATAATAAAACTACTTTATATCCCATCCACCAAAGCATTAATACTTTTAAAGAACTTCAAAAAGTTTATTAATCTGAACTCAGCTGACTAAAAGCATCATGTAGTCGTCATTCAAAATAAATTTATTTCTTGCTTGATTTAAAATAAATATTAAATTCACTGCTTTTCTGAGTAATTACTAAGTAGACTTCTTCAACCATGTTGCTTATTTACAAAAACTAGCACCCCAGTTTTAGGGGATAAGTCCCATATAAATAAAACCTTCTCCCTGTTATTGACCAAGCTGAGAGCATAATTAGTATCTATTTTCCTTCTAAAATGTTTGAACTAAATAACAACCAATAAATCAATCACATCTGAGTCTCTCTAATCTCTTAATATTAATGTTTAATTAGGAAACTTCCTATGAGACTATTTCCAGTGAGAAAATACGTTTTTATACTGAGAACTTTATTTTCTTTTAAAGACTTTATTTATTTATTTGAGAGAGAGAGAGCGCATCAGTGGGGTGAGGGGCAGAGGGAGAAGCACGCTCCTCCCCTGAGCAGGGAGCCAGATGCTGGACTCGATCCCAGGACCCTGAAATCATGACCTGAGCCAAAGGCAGATGCTTAACTGACTGAGCCACCCAGGTACACCTGCACACACTGAGAACTTTAAGATCCCTCTTCAAAATGTCCTACTCTGGAGTATTTTTCTAAATGTGGATGGTAAAAATTAAGATTGTATACATGTAGAGGTCACTGTCAGTTTTAGAACCTACCTGACTTTCTTTCCTTTCATCTTACAAAAAGCCTTAATACCAAATCATACACAGATCTCTAGACTACTACAGTACTGAAAAGACTCTGCCTACCCTATATAACCCACGCATTTTGAAAAACGAGATAGAAGCAGAATTCCACTTTGCAGAGTTGATTTTCCATCAACATCCTGGCTACATCTTTGAGGATAAAGTACGTTTATACAAGTAGGCCAGCGATTACTAGACTCATTTCAAATACTCTTCTATTTCTTTGTAAAAGCTTTCTGCTGAATTTATATCATTTTATGGCATAAAAACAAGTAAAGGCTTCTAAATCACTACATATAGTTTCGTCCATAAGGAAGAAAGTGTGCCAGTGCTTTTCCCTTCTTCCAAAAATGGAGATATTCAGGTGGAAAAGATAGACCCTGACTTGCCCACATCTTAACAGAACAAGCGTACAGCAAAACCACCATCTGGGTTCCCCATCATAGTTACATGTTTTGTAGGATACCTCACAGCAGAATCACTTCTTAAGGCTTATTTTAAATCTTGAAACTTGTCTTAGAAAACTGAATACAACTGAGTTAAATTGTTGAAAACACAAAAAGAGTATACTTAAATTATGAAAGGACAGATCCTTCCCTTTCTCTTTTATCAGAGCAGGCAGAAAAATTATCTTACATCATTCATACAGGTTAATGAGGGAAATATATTTGTCTCACATTTGAAAGGGATATAGAGACAAATGTAAAGAGTTTCAATAAAAGCAGTACAAAACAGTTAACAGTATGGATGTATTTGGACATCAGTTCAGAAGAATTTATAATTTAAAATTTAAAAAAAATTAATGTGTTTTCAAAATATCCCTCCAAGTTCAGTGTCGGTATTAATACTGCCATTAAATAATGGAGCTCAGCAGCCCCTTCTGGGACATCAGTCAGCAAACAGCAGACTCAAGACCAAAAGCCTCATGTTGTGACCTCTAAACCCAATTCCATTTCCAGTAGATGATTTGTCTTTTAAGGTAATAGGTCATATTATAGAGATTAACCACTATGAAAATTCAAAGCATAGGTTAATTAGGAGTAAGGAGTTATATAATTATGCCTTATGGAGCCACGGCTAGAAGTTTGGTGAGCTGGGAGACATTCATGGAGGATGATATAATCACCACATGTAAAAATCTAACAGGCCTCAGTACATGTTCTGCAGGACTACTGCAGTGACTGTAGAACAGTCTGTCAGTAGGGATAGAAAGGAAGTGCCGGACTGAGGTGGTTTCTGATTAGTTCAGGCTTTTCCAAATGCCAAAACTAAAATATCCAGATTACTCTAAAACCCCTTGAGTGACTTCAAATCTTCATCTACTCCCCTATATGTACGTAGTTTAAATCCTTTGTGAGACATTATACGATACCTCTAAGAACGCGGTGGAACAGGGAAAAGGCTACTCACCAAACTTTTACCACTTCAAGTTACCTAAAAAGTGTTTTTAATTTTCATCTGATAATTGCTTACCTATAACTTGGTTGCCATAAAATAAATTAGTATTTAGAGATGAGGAGAATAGAATGGAAGAAACATGGGTTGAGCAAGCAGCAGCATCTTTAATCAAAATAAGTCAGAAAAGCTAAGAAGTCTATCCTCTTGATCATATAATCAGAGTAAAATCAGGAAGGGGAATACAGCTTTTTTTCTACCTTAAAGGGAGGAGTGCAGGGTAAGAATGCAAAATGAGTAGCCTGTGTGAAAATCAAGGCCTCAGAATTTACTCTTTAGTAAGAAAGCATATGCATGAAGAGTCTATTTAAAAAATAAGAACAAGCCATTAATTATAAAAATGCTACCATTTGGCAAGAACAAATAATTCTGTTTTAAAATAATTTCAGCATCTCACCCAAACAAAGCATAACTAATGCTTTTATTTGTGGTTATTTTAATGACTGATTTGCATGTGCCAAGACTGAAAAGTAATCATTTCCGTGATTTTATATTAATATCCATTGTTGCCATTTGGTTGGTAACCTTGTTTGAATGAGATGACTTCATATTCTCAATATCTCTGCCTCCTCTCTCTCAAGGTTTGAGAAAGAAAATAATTAAATTTTTCAGAAATAGTTGTAATGTGGAGCAAGATAAAATCTAAAAGTGGATTTAATAGTGCTTTAGAAATAATAGACATGTGAGCTGAAACACACTTGTCCACCACAGACAGCCAAAGGCTTAAGGACAATAAAACAACCAAGAAAACCAGATAGGTTAGTTCAACGCCAGCTGGCATCTCTAAAATGTAACAGGAAGTCAGCACCTGATTTTTGGCCTAATTTAAATTAAAAAGGCATGATACCTAGTTTCATTACTTAAATGAAAACCAAACAACATTAGGGTAATTACCAGAAAGAATGCTCAGGCACCAAATGAGTAGCCTAGAGCAGCACCTCTCAAGCATCAATGTGCACATGAATCATCTAGAGATTTTGTTAAAATATAGATTCTGATTCAATAGGTCTGAGGTGGGGCCTGACATTTTTGTGTCTCCAACAAGCTTCCAACAGAGAAGTACGCTGCTGGTTTGGAAAGACTTTTGAGTAGCAGGGCACTACTACATGTAGTAGAACAGGTTCAAGTACTTTTTTGGTCCATGAGTTGAATGGGTTAACCCAGCACTGAGGCACTCTGGGCAATTTCTGGCCTAAACTGTTCTCTTTCTTACTGATATCATCCTAGGGTGACTGGACCATCACTAGACAAATACAAAATCAGCAGGATTCTCTTGGAAATGAAAAAGATGACTAGGACTCTACCAAACTCAAGACTGGGGAAATGACCATTTTGTAATTGCTTTAGATTGATTTGTTTCAGTAGATTTAACTTGTTCCTAATACATAAAGTCTGAATCATATTCAATATGCCCTTTTTCCTTTAAGGAAAAGAGTTGTTTTTTTAACAGTTGGAAGAAGCGATATTCATTATTAATTTAAGTATGATCCAAGGTTTGGCAAACAGAGAAGAATTAGGGGATTTCCAAGAAGTTTTGAATTTAATTTAATTTAAAATTATATCTGGGGCGCTAGGTAGCTCCGTCGATTAAGCGACCGACTTGGTTTCGGCTCAGGTTATGATCAGGATTGAGCCTGCTCAGTGGGGAGTCTGTTTAGGATTCTCTCTCTCCTTCTCCCTCTGCCCCTCCCCTTCCTCTCCCTCTCTCTCTCTAAAATAAATAAATAAAATCTTTAAAAAAAACAAAATAAAATTATGCCTGGTGATTTCCTATTTTAATTAGTATTTTGTGTAAACCAAATTATATTATCTTTGTTTCAGTTTACCTTCTAATCACCTCAGAAATAAAGATGCAAAAAACAGGTTATTTTTGTTTAAGAGTTATATGAGAAGAGAATGGGTATAGTTCTGCCAGTGATTTCACTATCTTTCAATTTCTGCATGTTTGTATGACCTACAGTTTACGCTATAATGTCAAAGAATAATCAGCACTACCCTCCTGTCTTTTTACAAAACGTATCAGTAACATAAATCATGCCAGATTGAGGTTCAAAATACATCACTTTGTTTAAAGAGGGCAACCTATCTTTGCAAAGTAATGCATTTTTGTGGTTTATTTGGGATAATGAATAATTTTTGTCTAACCTTTGCTTGAAGTATATACCTGCACTATTCTGGGAAATTACAAATATTTGCATATTTGGATTTTTTGTTTTGTTTTGTTTTGTCCTTGGAGGACTCATTTGTTTGCTTTGTATTGTAGTACAAAGATATTTTTTTCATTGATAAAGCTAACTTTGGTCTTATCTAAATCTTTTTTAAATAGAAAAAGGAATGACTATATTCTACTTAAGCTCTTTTTAAGAATTCCAATCATGTTTATACTATCAGGGAAAGAATTGAGGCTGACATAATTTATGTGGACTTCAGGAGATTAACCTACTTTCGTTACTTTTATTGGACTGCTTTCATTTGTCATTAATTTTTAGCACAGTGTCTTTAACAATTAACCAAAAAAAACCCAAAACCAAAACAAAACAAAACCTAAAAAGTATATTTATCTTTTCACCATTTTTACAATAACACTTATAAACTAAGTATAATTAGATCTGATACCTTTGGAATCTTTTTAACAATAACAAGGCAATAATCTGAAGTACGAGACACATTTGTCACATAGATTTTGAGGTATAAATAGGCCTGATGAATCAACTAATTTTTCTTTAGTCTAATATCAATTGTATTATCTCTCAGTGCTCTAGAAGCAGGTACAGATTTTTCATGAAAGCTAAGAAAACTCGGTTAAGTATTTTTAAGAAGTTCCTGCTAAAAATCTCTTTAGTTTCATATTTAGTTCAGCAGTTTCTATGATTTACATAATGTTCTAAAATACTATTCGGGTTATACAAGGATGAACTGAAGTTATTTTCTTTTCTCATTTTTCATGTTGGTGAGCATAGCAAACCCAGTTTAGAGAATAATCAAAGCTGCCTTCTGTGAACTGTGTGATAAGATCACTGCTCCACCGGGGCTGACTCAAGGGGAAGGTGCTCCCTAATGTGTTAGTCTTAAGTCAACTCTGTTATGGAGGAGCAAAAGAGACAGCACTTACAAACACAAAAGTGATACCCTTCATATATTCTCACCAATACTGCTGGTTTTATGTCCTCAACCATCCTACTATTTACAGGACTGTAAAAACACATATATATATTTACACACATATACATATGTATACATACATATGTATATGTGCATATATATTTACACACATATACACAAAACATAAATATATACATATATGTGGTTATGCGGACTTTAAAAACATATAGGTATGTATTTATATGCATACATATATCTCTGTGGTTTACTCAGCTACACCAAATCTTCTTATTTGCAGTTTTTTAAAAATTTTTTGTTTGTTAGCTCTTCTAGATACAGCAGAAATCTTAGTATATCTCAGTTAATAGGACATGGATCGGAGGGAACATTCACGAAGGCAAGAAGATGGGAGCATAATGGACTTCAGAACAAGCATCCAGGAATTGAAAGAAAAATGCTTGCAAGGGGCTTCCAACTGCTAGCAATCATGGATTTTTTGATTATTTTGGTCCTCCAATAGGAGCAGACAGGGAAACAATTTAGATAGGTAGTGAGAAGAAGTCAGAAAGGTCTTGCAGTAGAATTGAGATTTGCTGATGCTTGGTAATGGGGTGGGGGAGGGACCTGGAGATTGCAAAGGCAGAATTCGCGGACTGATGTTTTGGCTTCAACCACTGAGGGGATCACTGTTCCATTTACAGAAATAGGGTCAATGGTAACTGATGGAAGAATGTATATTATTAACTACCATCTCTTCAGATTTTAAGTCTTTTTTTGATTGGCTCCCTTCCTACTATATCTTCATCAGTTCTCTCAGAGACAGACTGCATATATAGATACTATAATTTTTTCCCATCTTCTTGATCATTAAGTCAACTTTCAGTTACTTGCATCAAGGATCTGGGCCCTTTTTCAGGCGTTTAGGAACCTAGGTTTAGCAAGAAGTTGGCAGATAAAATTTACCTTCCAAAACACAGTGTCAGAGTGTTGAGGCAAAAGAGCAGCTAAAACTTCCACTTTTTTCTGCAACTTTACTAGGTCAGTTTCCAGTTCCTTAGTCCTTGCATTAGGATGGCAGGGAGGAAGGACCTGGGTGTATTGGTTCCTAAAGGACCCTTAATTCTCCTGGTGTCTTCTGGGAACAAATCCTGTATAAAAGGGACCAGAGATGTTTTGTTTTTCTTGTACATTTTCCTTTCTCTTCCCCTCCTCTCGACACACAAACACATCCCTGTCTCTTAACACTAGAACTGCTTTCTTGAGGCCTGAAGCATAGGGAGCCAGGAACGGGACAGTGTTTAAACACAAGGTGGAAAACTTTATAGAGAAATGATGACTAAGATTGTATGTGTATACACACACACACACACACACATACGTGTGTGTATATATATACAAATGTATGTTTATAAACATTGTGTGTGTGTGTGTGTATATATATATATATGTGTGTATATATATATTTCTTTTTCCACATTACTTTAGGACAAATAAAACGTTTTGCAGTCTTCTTTATAAAAAGCAATTGTCTTTTGGGGGCGCCTGGGTGGCTCACTCCTTAGGCGTCTGCCTTCGGCTCAGGGCGTGATCCCAGTGTTCTGGGATTGAGCCCGGCATCAGGCTCCTCTGCTGGGAGACTGCTTCTTCCTCTCCCACTCCCCCTGCTTGTGTTCCCTCTCTCACTGGCTGTCTCTCTCTCTGTCAAATAAATAGGTAAAATCTTTTAAAAAAAAAAAAAGAAAGAAAAAAGCAATTGTCTTTTTTTTCCTTGGAAGATTTTATTTATTTATTTGAGAGAGTGCACGTGGGGAGTGGAAGAGGTGGAACAAGAGGGACAAACAGACTCTGTGCTGGGTGTGGAGCCCAACTCAGGCCTCAATCCCTTGACCTTGAGATAATGACCCGAGCCTAAATCAAGAGTTGGTTGCTTAACCAACGGAGCCACCCAGGTGTCCCAGAAATTATGTCCTTTTAAATGACAAGTACCTAAATTGATCTGATGCCATTTAAGAATTTTTTTTATTATTGGAGCACCTGGGTGGCTCAGTCGGTTGGGTGTCCGACTCTTGGTTTTGGCTCAGGTCATGATCTCATGGGTCATGAGATTCAGCCCCACATCTGGCTCTGCACTCAGGGGGAGTTTGTTTGAAAGATTCTTTCCCTCTGCCCCACACCAATCAATCAATCAATCAATCAATCTTAAAAAAAAAGAATTTTTGTATTATTATGTCACTCTCTTTTTTTCTTATCACCTTTCCCTCCCTCCCTCCTTCCTTAATTTCTTCCTTTCCTCCTTTCTTTTTCCTTTCCCCTCCTTTCCTTCCCTGCTTCCTTCCCCTTTCTTTTTCTTTCTTTTCTTTTCTTTCTTTCTTTCTTTCTTTCTTTCTTTCTTTCTTTCTTTCTTTCTCTTTCTAGCATTTTAGAAACTACGTATCTGGAACAAATTGCAATATCTAATTGTAATACTGTTACACTGAACGAATTTTGTCAAGTAAGACACTTTTGAAACTAGACTTTTTGACCTTGTATACTATTTAAATGCACAATATACTCTGGCTCACAGTGGCTCTTATTACTCTAGTCTATATAATAATAAAAGTTGTCTAATAGAAGTAACATAAACAGTATCTCTTTTTTTAATATAGAAGAAAAATTACCTAATCTAATTGCTGTAAACATGTAATTTATGCCAAACACGTATTCCTGGGAAGTAACATAGCATTGGTTAAATTTGGGGGGGACGACAAGGGATGCATCTCATCTCCTTCATATCCCTATGATTTTATTTTGTTTTTCCTTCCTCCCAGACTATACAAATTCAAAGGATAGAGCCACCTCTTTCTGTAAGACTGGGCCAGTAAAATGTTCAAGCACTAAATTAATTCAGTCAACTGACTAAACTTGATTTTCCCTGAGATTCCATCTCCCCTCCTCTAATGCTTTCCCGGAATTAGATTGCAAGTTGCATGTCACAGCTACAAAGATCAGACCGTCACGATTTTCCCACAGTGGGCTGCTGCATTGTATAGGGTAGAGACCAGAGAACTCAAGGAATCCATTTTCATCAAATCTCTAATGATGTACAGAATTCAACTTGTGCAGCCATGCTCTGGGGCCCTAGAGCCAGTACATCCCTACAATAAATGGAAGTCTTCTCCAACACAAAAATGTCTATAATTCTATGATTTCCCATTTTGATTCTTTACACCCTGTAGCTACTTATTCTGGAAAAACAGGATAATCTTTTTTCCCTCGTTCCTGTGTTTCCTCGATGATGTGTACAATAGGACCTATGATAAAATAGCATGGCTTTGTGTGCTTGGAGTCAGACTTGGGTTTGAATCTGGCTCTACCAATCATTGGCTTTGTAATCACAAGTGTCTATGCTTTCTCTGAGTTTCTTCTTTTGTAAAATGAGGATAACAAAACCTCCTCACAACCATTGCATGTGTTAAGTGTACACAGGCTTAACACAAGATATCATAAATCCTTAAGAAATACTAATTTCCTGCTTACTCACATTTGCCATTTAGATTTGATTACTAAAATTGTAGGAAAATAAAGCACTAATACTGCTTCACAAATTACCCCCAAATATAGGGGTAGCTGCGCCCCCTAAATGTAAACATCTATACACATATATATTTTCTCTGTGTGTTTGTGGTCATAGGTGGCTTGACAGAGACACTGAGACGGTCCTTAGAGTAGCTCATAAGTCAGCTCAATTACTACCTTGGGGTTTTTCTTTGAACCTTTCTCTGTAATAGTCATTCTATTTGTACCTTCTCAATGTAGAACAAGATTTTTAATTTTACCATAGCTTATAAAGGTTTTTTTTTTATTAAAAATACACACCTACATAAATATTTCCAAATAATATATTTAACCATCTAAAAACAAGGCAAATCTTGAACAAATTCCTTTCTATTCTCTAATCCTCCAAAATTTCATTATTTTCATTCTTATTCTCTTTCTCCCCAGAACATAATCTCTTTATTTTAAAAAAGAGCACTACATATTTTACATATAAGCATAATATACATGTGAGTATGTATGTTATTTTAATTTTTCCTCTTTTCCAAAAAGAAAAGTAAATGAATGGGAAATTTAGGTGTGTGTTTGTGTGTATAGGTGAGAACATAATGAATTACAGAAATATATAAAAGTCTGGACAAAGAACCATGCTTTACTTGATTTGAAACAACAGAACAGATTTAACCTACAAAATAAATCTAAACAGATCAGTATTGCCTATAAATAAAAGGATTTGTGATATTTCCTTTAGAAAATGTTTGGATAGGGCCTAAGCAGAGGCTATTTTTTAATCCTCTGTTTAGGTGACTATTTGGCAAGTGACCTCGAACATTTCTTTACCATTCTGTAATGTTAAGTTAAACTGATTAGCAGAAAAATGAAATGCATCATGGACTATTTAGTCTTGTTTTGACTATAGAAGCTGTTTACTAAAGAGTGTAAATACTAGGACCTGAATAGTAAATTGGCATATTATATGAAAAAGTTCCCAAGGAAAAAAACAAGTGGCTAATAAACATGAGAAAATGTTTGTATCAGTAGTGAGCAAAACTATATACGTGTGTGTGTGCGTGTGTATAAATAACAACAAGATTCAATTAGTAATTTAAAATAAAATTCTGAGGAGTGCATGAGACCAAAACATTCACTTACTGGTTAGAAGATAAGTTTTTATTTATTTTTTTTAATTTTTTTTTTAAGAAGACAAGTTTTTAGAACATTTGCTCCACATTCTTCTTTATAAAAAAGAATTTATCCCAAAAAGGTAATTTAAAGGTTTTGCACAAAAAAGTATAACACTGAATGTCAGAAGTAACCAACATATTCACAATAAGTAAATTAACATACCTTAGTAAATTATAAGGTATTATTATATGATCATGAAAATTAGGCATTTGTAAGAAATGGGCATATATTGTAATATTAATTAAAACTATGATACATAATATAGAGTATAGTTAATATTATACTCTCATTAGCATATTAAAATATGCATAGAAGAAAGCTAGGAAGCGCAAAAATATTCATAACGGTCCTATCTAGATGGTAGCATCATGGTGTTTCACTTTTTTTTTGAAAATATTTTTTTACTTTCTTACAGCAACATATATTATTTTTATTTTAGTGCATTTTTAAATTTATTGGAAGTAAGCCATGCACTATTTGAAGAAAAAATAATTGCATTAGACTTTCTATCCTGGAAATAAGCCTTTGTGACTGGCTTTAATAATGCAGTCCCCAAAGAGTACCCCTAGTCTCACTGCTGGCTTCATCATATCTGATGGCTGATCATTTTTTGGGGTTAGTCTTAACACATTATGGAAAAGTAAAAATAAAATGACTGAATTGTAAAGAAGTCCACCCTCCCCTTAATCTTTTTCAAGGTAATATAGAAAGGGACCATCAATTTCCAGACATGACCCTTCTTTCTGCTCTGACCCCCTTTATTTTCCCTGCCATCTCCATTCTAATTCACCCCCAAACATTTATGTTGAGCACCTCACATGCCAAATAGAAGAGCTATCATTTAAAACTGTAACAGGACATTGAGATCCACTATCTTTTTGATAGGCAAAACCTTGCGATTACTATTTTAAAATTAATGTCGTTCATTTGCTAGATGAACTTCTGGTGTCTCTGTTTTTAAGAGGAGAAGGAAACAGTATGTAAAGCTGAACTACAAAAATAATTAAATGAATAAAAACAGATGCCATGATAAAAGCCCTAAAGTTCTTAAAATGACTAAAAAAATTCTTTCTTGTTCACATATGATGAATTCAACAACATTCGAGCATTAGTCTTTCCTACTATGTATGCCTACACTGAATATGCAGGCTAATCTGCTTAAGCATCTTGTATGCAGAATTAATTTTCTATTTTCCCAGAAGATCTCCCCAAAACAGAGCTTAAACTTTTATGATCAAATCTGATTTGAATTAAATAATAGATATTAAATTGAAATAATAATTAAAAATTGGAAAAGTTTTCCCATCAGGGTTGTGAAATGCTGAAAGAGTAGTAAAAATAAGACAAACATTCAATAAAGATGGATGGTTGCCTGCTTGCTATGCAGGCTAGAGGGTGGTAGCTGATTCAGATGAGCTTTTGGGTTTTCCTCCACCCTTGTTCTCACAATTTTAGTAGCTATTTCATAGCCTCACTTAAAACTAGCATCAAATAGCCAAGAAAATGGATCGGTTTACTAAAAAAATCAAAATTTTATTTGAGGAATTATTATAGCAACGTGTATATAATACATTTGTACACAGGACATGGTAACCTTTCATGCTTTCCTTTAGATGTTTAGTAGGCCCCTTTGAGTGCCAGGCTCTGATCTAGGAGTTGGGAAATCATAGAAATCCTATGTCCTCATGAAATGTACATTTAGTGGAGCAAACAGACAAAAAGAGTAAAGCAAAAATTCATAATATATCAGGTACTGTTAAGTATAGTAAACAAAAGTAAACCCAGACGAGAGACAGAGGGAGACATGAGTACCACTGTAGTTAGCACTGTGCAGCAGAGAGGTGATAGCACTGAACTGAGAAGGGGTTATCTGCACAGAGACCTGCATAAAATGTGAGGGAGCGAGCTATGCAAATATCTGAAGGAAGACAGTTCTAAACAGACAAAACAGCAAAATCAATGTCACAGAGACTTGATGGGCTTTCATGTTCAAGGACAGAATGGACAAGGGAGACTGGTAGCAGAAGTAAGGAGGAACTAGATCAAATAAACTGTCATGTGGCACAGTAAAGATTTTGGATATCATAGACTCCACTAGAGAGCTGAGAGGAGAGTGATATAATCCGTTTTGTGATACAAAAGAATTGCTTTGGCTACTATATGAAGCATGGACTTGGGAGTTCGGGTGCACACAGGGAGTCTGCATAAGAGGCTACTGAAATAGTCCAGGTGAGAAATAGTGGTCACTCATACCAGAATAGTAGTGACAAACTGGAATGAGAAGTGCTTGGATTTTAGATGGATTTTAAGGTATAACTAACCAAATCTATCAAAGGACCAGACGAGAAAAAGGAAGTCAGGGATGATTCCAAGTTCTGGCTTGAGCTACCAGAAGGATAGAGTTGTTACCAACTGAGATGGGGACAGCTATTGGTGATGCTTATTTGGAAGGAAAGAGATCATGAGTTAAGTTTTGAATCATGAGCTGAGTTTAAGTCTTCTACTAGATGTCAAGGAGGCAAACGTTAAAGATGTGGTATCTGTGGATGTTTGGGTTATAAGTATTAATTTGGGTGTTGCCAGTGTATAGATAGTATTTTAAGATATAAGACAAGGAAATCACCTAGCAAGTAAGTGCAGATATAGATGGAACCAAAGGTTCACCTTGAGATACGCCAGCATTTAGAGTTAGGGAGATGAGGAAAAACTAGTAATAAAAATGAAGGAACAGCTTGGGAAATAGGAGGAAAACTGGGAGGGTATGTGTCATGGGGGCTAGGAAAATGATTGGTTTAATAAGGAGCAAGTGATTAATGTGTCAAATCCTGTTGACAGGTCAAGCAGCTTGAAAACCGAGCAAGGATATGGGTTTCAATGAGGCGGAGACCACTGGAGACATTAATTAAAGCAGTTTCAGTGGAAGGTAGGAAAGAAAATCCAGTTGAAATGGGATCAAGACATAAGGTAGATAAAAGAGTAGTAGACAACTGTTTGGAAGAGTTTTACTGTAAAAGGAGTCAGAGAAGAGTGAAGGAGATTGAGTCATGAGCACAAGGCTGGAAAACAGAAAACTTCCTAAAAATCCTACAACTTTATGCTTAGAAAACCAAACAAAGCATAACAAAAGGTTTTCCAACAATTACCACCTTATTTGACGGAATAAAGTTTCTCTTTTGTACTCTGCTATTATTCCACAGACCTGCATTAACGAGAGAAGAATTAACAACAAAAAGAACTCCACAAAGTATGTAGTTGTATTTCATGTAAGAGTATTTGGTCAAGGACGTTTTATGTATGAAAAAACTCAGGCACAGAGAGATAAGTGACTTGTCTAATGGCATATGACTGTAAGCAGCAAAGGAGAATTCCATGCAGGTTGTCAGGCTATAGTGTATACAAGCTTGACCCTAATCAATATGGTCTCTGAAGAGTGAACATGGTTCCCCCCCAGCTGATCACGGAAAGTGCTGTGAAGAACAAGAGCAGAGCAATGTGATAGGGAATAACACGAGGAAGGAGGAGAGGCTCCCTTAAATAGGGTGACCAGAGACTCCAGAGGCACAAAACAGATCTAAGGATAAAAAGGAGCCAAATATATAGGAGCCTGAGGGTAGAGTTCTCCAGATAGAAGAAATGCAAATGCAGAGCCCTAACACAGGAAAAAGCTGATGTTTTCTTGGAATAGAGCGAGGCCAACTCAGGGAACTTGAAGAACAATGACGGTGCAGAGAGTGAAACAAATGGGGTTAGAGAGACCAGTAAGGGCTGGATCCTGTCTGGCCTCATGGACCACAGCTAGCAGTGTGTCTTGTATTCTAAGCACAGGTGAAAGACCATGTTTACTTCTTTGTGCTGGCTGCTACAAAGCTGAAGACAAAATGTATGGCCCATCTCTCCATGGTATGTAGTATTTTATAACACGCTTTTTCTTTTTCTAACCTCCTAGCTGACTTAATCTTATCTTTCATACTCACCCAATTTCCTCCTTAACTTAAAATAAAAAAAGAACAATTTCTTGAATTTCTTTCTTTTTAAAAACAATTCCGGGAATAACTTACACACAAATCTTTAAAAATATTCGTTTTCTGGTTAGAGTGGGCAGACTCAAGGTTCTAAATTTGGTATTGCCACTACATAAGCAGCTAATCCTGAAAGCCTCTTGACCTTATAATGCCTCGATTTTTTCAATTATTAGACATGAAAAGCAAACAGGGTTATAGGGGGATAGCATGGGTTTTTGAAAGAAAACTAGTTTTAAAATTATATACAAATGAACACTATTATAATTATTATTGTGTTATAAAGCATTATGTAATATGGGGTCAAATCAATTTTGTTTGGATGAATACACCTGTAGTTTGGAAATAATGTTCTATTGTTAATGGTTTTGTGAAAAGGAAGTCAATTAGTTTACCAGTCAAACGCTTCTGAATAAATGAATCTTTTATAACTAAATGACAAAATATGATCTTCAGTTTTAGTTTGGAAAAGTAATCATAAATTTATTAGCCTTTTTCTACTCTTATAAAGTGAAGGTATAAATAAAAAAATAGGGAAACTTATTTATGTCAACTATAGTGGATGAAGACTTAATATCCTTAATATGAAGAAAAACGATCAAAATCAACCAAACACTGAAGCCCTAGTAGGAAAAAGTGAGATGTATAGTATATTCTTTCAAGATCATAACATTAAGAGGGTACTGTGAGACGGGCAACTTTAAAAACCATTAGTATGGTCGCAAATTGAAATTTTTGGAGGGATAAAATCTGGTAGGCTGTATCAAAGGACATAAATCTTTCACACAATTGACCACTTTTAGGTGGTCAATTTTACACTTAGGAATTTCTCCCAAAGACACCAGAAATAGAAAAGTCACACAATTGACCACTTTTACGTGGTCAATTTTACACTTAGGAATTTCTCTCAAAGAAACCAGACATAGAAAAGTAGAAAGAATATCACATCATAGGATATGCTTAAACAAACTATGATAAATTCATAAGATGTAATAAAATCCACTGTTAAGGAAATATATTAGAAGAAAATAGAGAAATGTTCTTTATTTACCATCAATTAGAAATTTTATAATATAATAAAGAGCATCCAAATGTATATTCAAAGAGAAAATTTTGGAAAGAACTACAATAAAATGTTAATTAATGGTATCTGTAGGTGGTAGAAATTTTGGTAATTGGTATTCTCTTTATTTTATTTTACTTTCTAAAATATTAACAAATCGTTTATTTTCTAAAATATTAATAAATCGTTTGTTGCCTAAGGTAAAAAAGTTTACATCCTTCATGTAAAAAGTAGGAATTTCCTTATTTTGTATAAACAAAGTTTAAAAATCTATTATAGCTGCGGAATGAAAACTGTAGAAGATATATCTGTACTATGTATTAAGATATTTGTCAAACAAGAAATCTCCCACCAGTTCAACCCAGCTTAGTCCTGTTATAATAAAAATTCAGTGCCATCACAGGTATAGGACCTGTGCTATAAAGCATAGTAACCACATTACGTGATTGAGGAGCAACTAATCTGCAGAAGATGCTGTGGTGGCCCTGAGAATTAAGTAATTGTGTGTAGAAGAAGATTTTACAAATGAAGACTGTCAGATGTTTTCCCCGTAGAAATGAAACTATCTCATTACATGCTTTGAGTTAGGTTGGTTATAATGTTGGTGGAAGGTTTCTTTAAAATAGTTCTGCAGTAATTTGTACTCTTACTAGGATATACTCTGCTAGGACCAGAGTCAGTAAAAACCAAAATATAAATCAGGCAAATACCAGTTCTCATGTACATAAGTGAGATTTTTGTACACAAACATGAAAATATAAGATTTGGGCTTACAAAAGAGGTGATAACATCCTTTTATATTATTCGGTTTGAAAAAATATTAGATGCTCAACCATTCAGAGGACTGTGTATAAACTTATTCCCCAAGTGGAAAAAAAATGTCAAGTTAAGGTTTTTTTTCTAGAAGGCTTTAAAGAAAAGACTGATATATTCATTTTCATAAAATAAAATGGACCAAAGGCTAATTTCCTTAATGTAAAAAGTAATTACAAATGGATAAGAATTAGTAATAAATCAATTTTCAAATGCATAAAGAATATAACAGGCACTCAAAAGAAAAGCAAAATCAAAGGTTTCATAAACATATGAAAAGATATACAATCTCATGGATAATATAAAAATGCAAATTAGAATGACAGCAAAAACTCTAGTTGGTAAGTTTCTTTCTCATATGGATATAGGTTAATAATTCTGAAACTGCTTTACATGTATACTGGGATTGAACAAATAAGTAAACAGATGGTGGATAGTGGGAGCCAGAACATTCACACTGTCAGAGAGGAAAGTTATAGATAAACAAGAAATGAAGACTTGAATGAACCGTTCACTGCCGGACTAGAGTTGGAGACATGAACACAAACTCATGTTTACCTTAATCTATGTACAGAGAGATAGATAAGAAATAATTAGTTATATATGGATATACATATATTACCTAATTTGGTCCACTGGGAGGGCCTTGAAGCATTGACACTTCAGTAGCAATGAATATACTCTGTGACTAGACCCTCAGTTTTAGATAGTACTCTCCATTGAAGGAACCAAGACTCCCTGGAGAGATGACTGTTTCAAACCTGGGGCAAGGAAAATACAAGATGATCCTGGAGCATCTTGTATCAGAAAATAAGAATGTGCTCAATTAATGAAAGGTTGGGGCTATGTCAAAGGGACACAGAAGCCAAACTGAAAAAGCTCCTAATGGCTAAATCTGGAATAATTTGAGTAAAAAAAGTGAATAATGTAGTGTTGGAGTACAACCCCAAATATGAAATATACATAACTCCATATTGATATAAATAGATAACTGAATAAATAAATTAATGAGGGACAAAATACAAATGTACTATCTTTACAATGCTTCTGTTAAATTTAAAATAATCTCAAAATAATAAGCTTGTTTAAAAATGTTTATAAAGAATATTTAATACATGGGAAATATCCTCATTATTTAGCTAAATAAAAGTAGACTGAAAAACTGAATAAATAATTCCAATACAGAAAATGAAAAGGATAATATACTGAAACAAACAAATAACAGCAAAACATGATTTCCTTTCTCTAAGACTGACAAAAGTAAAAAATATTGATATTCCTCAGTTGTTCAGAGTCTGGAGAAATAGGCACGCTCATGGTGATGTGTCGACGTGGAAGTACAAATGACATAAAGTGTCATGAAGGGCAACTCGGCAACACATACCAGCTACTTGTTTACTTAGGAATTCTAATAAGTTATCCTTTGTATATATTTGTACATCTGGGAAATGACATATGCACACGAAAATTCACTGCAGCATTTTTGGTAATATCCAGTGTTTGCAAATAGCCTACATATTTGTCAATATGGACTAGAATATATACACCCAATGGAATATTACACAGCTGTTTACAGAATGATATGATTTTATACATACTGATTCAAAAGTTCTCCAAAACACAGTGTCTAGGGGAACAAATGCAAGATGTCGGCAGTGTGTCTAATTCAGATTCTAAAAATATGTTTGGTTTCATCTGAAAGAAACTTTAGAAAATTGCTAATTGGCAATATATTTTAATTTGTGAATTTAATACACAAGAAACACTGGAGACCTGGGTAATCTTTCTTCCTTGATCAAATATGTCTTTGGATAGTGACAGACTATCCCACATTGAAACTTTCGTGGACATCTTGGGGTGTGACTATGAAAAATTCTAGAGAAATCTGGAAGGTTTGTGAATCCGCTAATTTAATGAAGTATGCTTTCCATCACAAGAGAGCAAAACTGGGAGTAAAAGAGGCAAACCTGAGAAACATGGTTGACTAACTCTGGAAAATAATTTGTACACTTAGTTTGCCCTCTCAAAGAATTTTAATAGATTTTTCAGACCTAGCCTCCAGGAGGCTGAGTATATTTAATGACTCTGTTCTTTAGTAAAAATACCAAAAGTTTGTCTCATAAAAGTTAGGTTGCTGTTTCCTTCCTAGAAATCTTATGGTAGAAATCATTTTACAATGTGTCATTTTTGTGGTACAATGACCATGTTAATAATAATATATCGTGGTCAACATTTCAACAATTTTACCTTCTAAAACTCTCAGACATATATCTCATGTGGATAATTTATCCATATTCATCGATTTACAAAAATCTAATATTGCTTTGTGGGTAGATCTTTCTAAATGATACCTGTATGATTTCTGTGCAATGAAATAAATATACCTGAATTATATGTCTTTTAAAACATAAATTGGCCTAGAAATAAAGGAGTATAGAAAGCAGATTCTAGGAATTATATAAAGTTATAACAATTAATAATTTTAAATTATAACGGTAGATGTGGTAAGACTATGAAGAATTGCATGCCCTCATATTCTGCTGGTGGCAGGATAAATGTGGTAATTTAGGGGGGAGAGAAGAAATTTGGCAATCTGTGATAAAAGACTCGAAAATATTCAAACCGTTTATCCAACAACCTCAGTACTAAGACTATCTAAAGAACCAAGGTAGACTAGCTCATCTACATTGGCCAGATTTGTAGATGAAAATGTGCACTAAAGCGTTATGTCTAGTACTGAAAAAATATGAACAACCATACATCCTAAGATTTGGATAATAGTTAAATTATAGTATATACCTAAGAGGACTATGTAGTCATTAAAGTAGTGTTTTTGAAGGACAACTAATAGGAAAGGGGGGGAAAACAACAGACTGCAGTTTTGCATGTATATTTGATTCTTTTTTTTTTTTTAAGATTTTATTTACTTATTTGACAGAGAGAGAGAGACAGCCAGCGAGAGAGGGAACACAAGCAGTGGGAGTGGGAGAGGAAGAAGCAGGCTCCCAGAGGAGCACGGAGCCCAATGTGGGGCTCGATCCCAGGACCCGGGGATCACGCCCTGAGCCGAAGGCAGGCGCTTAACGACTGAGCCATCCAGGCACCCCTGTATATTTGATTCTATTTTTCATATTGATATGTTTTTTGTATAAAAGGAAAAGAAACATAAGAGGAAATAATTGTGTTTATTGGTCAGGATTATGAATACCTCATATATTCCTTTCATTTGAAATTCTATTTTCCAAATTCCCTAAAACCACCATGTATTTCTGTTAAAATAAAGCTAAAGAGTTTTAACTTAAAAATCAAATAATTGCAAGTAAATTTAATATATCCATAACAAGCCTAAAATGAGGTTAGGTTTTTCCATTTTACTGTTAATACCCTAACAGCTGGCTAATACACAGAAAACATATGGCACATATAAAATATACTCCCAGTATCCATGTTGATTAGCTAAGATTCACCATATCAGAAACAAACAGGGTAAAATAACATTTAATGTAAGTGCTTATCTTCGCATCTATATCTAATAAAAATATAAATATTTTTCAGGTTGGTATTACTCAGTTTGAGAGAACATGTATAGCAATTAAAGAACAATTTTTAATAATTGTTCTAGCAGGGGGTCATTTCTCAATTATTCTCTGCATTCTGCAGCTCTGATCTGTGCTCAGTATTCCCACTGATGCTAAGTGATTTCCAATGGTGTGGAGCTAAAGGAGAAATCAGCTGAGGCCATACTCCATTGAAGTGTCCCTTTAAATGACGATATGTAGCCTTATATAAAATGATGATGCTATTGTCCAGTTGACAAGCTACATGCTTTAAATTATTTTAAGCTTTTCTATGTCTTTTTTTTTTAATCCAAACTTGCTTTGCTGTGAACCTTTTACAACTCATATCTTGTTCTTCTTTCATAAGAATTCCACTGGGGATCAAAATTCTGGCCTTAGAATAGCTTTTTTCCATATAAGACTAATTTCTTATATAGGACTCAAACCTGCAATTTTAATCTCATTAGCAGCATATTCTAACCAATTTAGCTGTCTCCTATTTACTTCTTCAAAAACCAGCAAATGGAAAATTATTTTCTTAAGCTTAATGTAAATTCATGCTACTCATTTTATCCTTTCCAGCAAAAGGCTTATAATAATGAAAGATACTGAATTTATTAGACCCTTTCACATGCAGTTTGGAGTCTTACAAGAAATAAAGCACAAATTGATTTAAAGAATAACTGAATGAGCAAAGAAAAATCTTTGGGAAATTAGGGTAAAATGTCACAGAGATGAAGCAAGTAAGTACTGAATATTGAATATTTGCTCTATCTAGGTAACAGAAAGCAAATGATTGGTAACAGTTCAGCATTCAAGAGCTGATACCAATAGCAACTTGGGAATTGTTTTCACAATGTTTTATCTCTGTTTGAAAGATGGGTGTCTGTTACATTCAGATGAATATCCAGAGCAAAATCTCATGATTTGCAGTCAAATTTCTCACCTTCCATTTGTCAGGATTTCCCGGTGTGCCACCATGGTACGATGCACTTGAAGGAAAATAGTTAATGCCTGATTTTTCTCTTCTTACAAACATAACCTTTCTCCCTGCCCCAGGAACTTATCTTTTCCTGCAAAGTCACTTAGGATCAAAGTTCTATTGATGGAAGCACATTGCATCCTCTGACCAGTAAACCCAATGGCATGGAGAGTTCACATATACTTGGATCAAATGAGATTATATTGGTACAATAAAATAGTTTTTATGGAATTGAGTGCCATACAATCGGAGGTATGGCTCATAAAATTAGAGATAACGATTTTCTCCTAAGATTGTTTGGGACTAAGCAATAGACTAACATTTTGAAACACCTGCATTGCTTATGTAAATCCAACCTTGTGGTGTCTGCAGAATTATTCATAAATCCCTGTCAAGGAATGTAGAGTGGATAATGATGGTAAATGGCAGAAGCTTGTGTCCACTACAAAGCTAGTTTAAAGTTTCATTTTTAGTTGCCTGGTGACTGTTGAATCTTTACAGATATTTCCAGTGCACCTTAATTAAATTAGATAATGTAATTCATGGGTTGTTTCTGGACCACTGCTCTTCTCACTATAACGGAAATCAATGAAAAAGTAAGAGGCTTACTTATAAAAAAAGAAAATAAAAAGTGCATATAAAACTTCAGAAAAGCAGTTCTTGATTATATGGGCAGTTTACCAACTGGCTAGAATTGGTTAACAGTAGAAATTATTTTAGTATAAAATTCGCAGTTTTTTTAATTCTTTCTAGACTGAAAACTGCTTTGAGAAGATATTCTTAAATTCCTATAAAATAGTATCTCCTTTAGAAAACACAAAAGCTTGTTCTACAGATGACCTAGGGTTGCTGATGCTAATCTGCGAGCTTTGAATGGAAAGGCAGCTTCTGCATAACGCATAATTTTATTTCTCTTTAAATGCACAGAAAAAACATCAATAATAACACCTTAATGTAGAAAGTGGTAACTTCATGTTTTAACAAAGAGAAGAAAGTTCATTTGAGAAGAACTTTCTTCTTTGTCTCCATTTCACAAAACCAATTATTCAATTATTTATCAAGCACCTAATACATATTGGCCCCTGTCCTATTGGTGGTACATAGATTTTTAAAAAATGTAAAACAAACAATTCCTGCCTTCAAAGTATTTATAATCTTGTAGTACAGATAGTCAAGAAGGTTAAATTTTATATGTATAAATACATATGGGGGTGCCTGACTGGCTCAGTTGAAAGAGCATGCAACTCTTGATCTTGGGGTAGTGAGTTTGAGCCCCATGTTAGGTGTGGAGATTACTAAAAAAATAAGTAAACTTAAATAAACAAATAAATATGTAGATGGCATCTAGGACAAGCAGGTAACCCACATGAGGAGTGGTCACAGGATTGGAAAATGAAATAAATCTTGAAGAGTGAGAGAAAGTTATAGACAAAGGGATACTCAGTAAGTACAATCCGACCATTGTGGCTTCAGCATAACACGGTATATGGGCTTCACAAGGCTGTGATAGGAAAAATAATTTTAAAAAAATAATGGCAACAACAAAATAATAATAGCTGAAGTTGTATAGTTTCTACTTGGTGCCAGGTACTGTTCTAAGCATTTTACATATGTTAACTCATCCAGTCTCTTCAACAATAATACCTTCTCATTATTATTTCCAACATTTCACAAACCAGAAAGCAGAGGCCCACAGAAATAAAATGACTTGTCACAGGTGACACAGCTACATAATTATGGAACTGGAATTTAAGCTTACTCTGACACTTTGGTTGGAATTCAAGATTAGAGTGGTAAGCATGGCCTTGTGCGTCACAATAAAGTTTGAAATTAATTCTGAAGGTAATACGGAACCACTGAAAAAATTTAAGCAAAAAAAAAAGTTTAAAAATCATATTTATGTTTTAGAGAACTTTCTCAGGCAGAAGTGTTGAGGATGGCTTAGACAGAAGCAAGACACCATCAGGGCAGTCATTAAAGAAGTTCTTGCACCAGTCCAAACAAGAAATAAGGGCTTGAGAGAAGGCAGAAGGCCGACAACAAATGTCCCTTGACAGTAGAAAAAGTTCTACTGGATTTTTCAGCATAGTAAACAGAAACTCCTAGCTCTGTATAGTATCACAGGCAGTTACATAAGGTGGTCATAATAACGTAAGTAGGGCAAAGCCAAAAACCATAAATGGGCAAATATGATTAAAATTAATGGTAAATAGAAGATAAAGTCCATTCTGCCTGACCTTTGCTGCAGAATAAGAATTGCTACAATATGTTAAGCACATACATAGGCAGGCCTGGGAAATTTATGTAGTTTGTCTTGTGACCTAATAAAGTTGGTTTTTAAGAGTCACTTGTTGGGGCGCCTGGGTGGCTCAGTGGGTTAAGAGGCTGCCTTCAGCTCAGGTAATAGTCTTGGGGTCCTGAGATTGAGCCCCGCTTTGGGCACCCTCCTCAGTGGGAAGTCTGCTTCTCTTTCTCCCTCTGCTGCTCCCCCTGCTTGTGCTCTCTCGCTCACGTTCTCTCTCTCAAATAAGTCTTTACATAAATAAATAAATAAATAAATAAATAAATAAATGTCACTTGTTTGACTAGAATATTCTTTAACCATATAACATAAAAGTTACGCTATAATAAAAAAAAAAAAACCTTGATTGCCCCAGAAAAGCTGAAAAGTTTCACTAGATAAATGTGTCCTAAAGAACATCCAAAATCTCAGGCAATTACATCATGCATTTTAGAATAAAATTTTTAGGTGAACTTGCAGTATGATGGGTTTAATTTTCCTGGAAAAACAAAGTAATTGAAGGTATAAGATAAAAAATAAAGCCAACAGAAATATTCCATCCTAAGGAACAATAATGGAGGTGCGTTCACATCTAGTGGAAAGACAAAACAATGAAGAGCTTCGCGTCATCTCTGAGACATCAGTCTTTTTGCAGAGGCACTTTTCAGTATTTTGATTTATGCTTCACTATAATCTGATGATCGTTCAGCTGATGCTTAATCAGTAGGACTGTGTTAACTAACACTATTCCGTGACACATCACTCAGAATTCTTTTGTAAACTGCAACATAAATATGAGGAGGATCTGAAGTAAGCATCTTCTCCATCTCAAGTGTGTTTCTTCTAGGATGCTTGATCGGCCTTAAGCATATTAAATGAAATAAGAACCTTTGAAGTAGATATGTATATCAAATCTAGAGGTATCTAGCCAAAATCTATGTATCTTCTTACCTCCAGAGGAAAATCTCTTATGTATCTCTAGATTTTCCAAGCTATATTAGGTTAGCTCAGGCTGAAGACATTAATTATTTTTATCCTCAAAATAATTTTGATTACTAAATGCAATACCATTAAAAGTGATAACTTGTAAAATGACTGTGTGAATGACTACTAAAAACAGTAAATCAGCTACTAAATCATCAAAATATTCATGCTCACTTTTTAAAATAAACATTTGGTGTATTTTAAGTTAAAAATACAACGATGATAACAATAGCAAGATGATGATTATTAAAAAATTAGAGCAGTCTACATTTATTTACAGGGTACCATATAACCAGTCTACTCATTTACATTTCACCTTTTCTTCACAAAAGTGAAGAAACTACTTTATGAAATAGATATGATTATTATTCCCATGTTATGGATGAAAAGACTGTGGCTTGGAGAGTTTCAGTAATTTTACCCACATTTCCACAGGGAGGAGCCAGGGTTTGGCTGCTTTTTAAAAGTCTACATTGTTAATCATTATCCTATATAGTTTATATTATCTGACTACAAACAAAAAATAATACTAGATTAAACTTCACCACATAAAATAACAGATACTCTGCTTGCCTGTTATTGTTATTATAGCTCAGCCTGAAATTTACTCATTTATCCTTGGCTCTGTGAAGCTGGCGCTGGGACCCTGCACTTACTTTCTCCTTTGCCCCATGGCTTCCAATTAGATTCTTTCAATAGGACACATTAAAGAGAGACTGGAAGGCCGAAAGAAAAGAGAAAAAACAGCCCTTGTTCCTGTTTCCTACAGGGAACTGTTACTGGCTGACAATCCTCTAACGTTCAAAAATAAATATTTTTGAAAACTGCCATGATTTTGCTCATTCAGTTCCAAACATTTATTTTTTGCTTTTGCAAAATTATATAATTGATATCCTTTTTTAAATGTGTTAAAATCTCTTTAAAAAGTAGCTAATAAAATACATATGAATTTTGAAAACTTTCTCAAAGTTTAAAATAAACCATGCATAGTAGGGAAGTATTGGTATAACAGTTTGTAGCAGCAGCAGAACTAAGATTGAAGCAAAAACTGTACATTTGTAAGCTCATGATACCTTCTTATTCTTTTTTTATAAAAAATTGAACTCTTGATGATAGACATTTCCAATATACACAACCATAAAAAAGATTATTATAATGAGCCTATCCATTACATATAATCCAGTTTTAACAAGTTTGCTAACTTCATCTATCTCACTTCTCCTTTTTTATTTTACTTTATTTTTTTCTGAAGCTTTTTTTATCCCAGAAATCATACAATTTCACTTGAAATCATTCAATAGGTATCTCTAAAACATAATCATTTTTTAAAACTATAGTAGCTCTAGTAAAACCATAATTTCTTAATGTCTTCTAACATCCAGTTCATGTTCAAGTTTCCACAATGTCTCAAAATGTCTCCTGCTATTGACTTGTTCAAATCAAAACTCAAATATGGCCTATGCTTGCATTTGTAACTAACTGCTCCTCCTTTCATTTCCTCCTTTCTGTACCAGGTGGTAGAAGGTACAATTTGAAACAGAAGCTGTGATAGCAAGATTTCAGTTTTTTACCGTTAAATATGATGAAAAAACCAGGTCACTTATCCTTTAAATTTTCTGTTATTTTATATACCGCTGATTACTTCTTCATGTGTCATTTAACTTGCTCCTGAATCCCTTAAATTTTCTGTGAACTGGTAGTTGGAGCAGAAGATTAGAATAGATTCCAAATTATTTACTTATTAATTTATTTTTAGCAAGAATATGCCATAGATGGTCTGTGAATTCCTCCAAACATTTAAAGAAGAAATGACAGCAATTGTACTCAATTTTTCTCCACTGAATATAAATGTATTTAAAAATTAAATTTAGGTATATATATTTATATAAATAACATACAGATTTATATGAATATAAAAGATAACTTCACATTTATAATATTCTATCCATAAAATACTATATGAATTTATATAATAAATGTAAACCAAAGTTGGTTTACTCCAGGAATGTATTTTTGATTTAACTTTTGAGAATTATTTAATGTATTTTACCACATTGATGGAATGAAGAAAAAATATGATTATCTCAATGAATACATAAAAATTTTGATAAAACTCAAAATTCACAACAGCTTATAGAATACTAGGACTATAAAGGACACCCTATCACCAATAAAAATGTCTACAAAAACATCTGCAACAAGTATCATATTTAATAGTTGAAATATTAAAATCTTTTCATCTAATATGAGGAATGAGAAGAGGATTCTTGCTGTCATAGCTTCTATTTCCAACTGCACTTTTAATTCAGTGTCTCATCAATTTAACAACTTGCTCTCTATCCTGCTTCATTTGTCTTCATAGTACCCATCATTTCCGATTTTAGTATATATGCTCCCAAAGCGAGCACCCATCATTTCATAACATATGTTTATTTTTGTATCTCTATATTGTAAAAATGTGAGCTCCATGATGGAAGGGGCTTTGTCTTTTGTGTTTAGCACTGTCTCTCTATGCTGTACCATGATGGGTGCTTCATAAGAAATGCATTTTGTGGGAGTTAAAGTAATAAGTTAAAAAATGTTCATTTTATTAGTATTCAAGTCCTAAGAAGTTGTCTTTATGTTTTTCATGTAATTCACTGTTCCTCTCTTTTCAGATAATTTTTTCCCTCAATATATTTTTTATGTAGAAAATTTAGAAAGTACAGAAAAGTTGAAAAAGGAAAACCTACCATTCAGCAATAATTATTTGCTAACATTTGGAAGACTTTCTGGATTAAAAAAAAAATCTATGCAAAAATATATTTTGGCCTATCTAAAATCATGTGGATTCTTAATCTAATGCACTTATTTTTATTTTCCATACACTTGTTCATTATTTTAATGGGTGAATGAACATAAACTATTTTCTATCATTTGTTGTTTTTAATGTCTTCTTATTAAATTAATACTACAATAATATTCTTCTGCATTTCTGTGATTATCCAACACAGTAAATTACTTCAACTGAAATTTTTGAATATTATTTAATTTTTAGTAGTAAGATAGTCATATGGTTCAACATTTAGAAAATACAAAGTGTTATTCAGCAAAAAGTTTCCCTTTCCTTTCTTCATTTTAATAATCTCCTCTCTCCTGCAAAGTCATCAGCATGATCAGCCTATTATATAATCTTTCTGATACATTCTTTTCACATATATGTAGTTCCTCCCGTATTCTTTTTTATTATATTTATACAGATGGGAGCATATCATGCACACTGATTTGCCCCTTGCTTGTTCACTTCATATATTTGGAGATGTCTTGATATCAGCATATAGAAAAATACATACTCCTTTTTATGGCTGTATGTATTATGCTGCATGGTAACATTTAATAAACTTATCAGTAGTAAATTAACATTTATAATTAATAAACTTACATTTAGTGTGTCTTAATCAGCCAGCTATCAATAGAAATTGAAGTAACCTATTCCTTTCTGATAAGCCTTTTTTTCTATTTTTTTTTCAATAATTTAAGAGAAAAGAAGGTATCTGTATGTAGCAAATAGTCCTACAGTTTGCCTTCCCATGGAAACCAATCACGGTGAAAATAGAAAAAAAAAAGTAGACCTTTAAATTTGAGATGATTTGCAATCCTGAAAACGGCTGGTGCTTATCTTCATGGTTGACGTACAATTGCATACGATATCTAATGCTGAGCTACCTGTAACTAACACTAGGATATGTGCTCTAGGCTAGACTTATATCCATTCCAATTCAATGTTCTACACCATCGCAGGAAATGATTACCACTAAATAAATAGGGCCAGTTAAACAATAGCAGACACTCAAACTATGTATGGGCTTGGCACAGAATTAAGAAACTTCATTATGATTCCGGTATAGCTTCTAAATTCGGATAGTATTTTAACTTCTTCATGATTGGTAGCAATTAATCTGTTATGGAACCGTACCTCCTGCATATTAATATAGGGAGCCAGAAAGTCTTAGTGATGATGATACAGTAGTTCTTTTGCTTGGTGGCTATTACTAAGTCTCTGTTCTTTTTCATCAACCTAGCAACATGCATTTATTGAACATGGAATATGAGAAAAGCACCTTGCCTTCAAGGATTTAAAGATAAACTATCCAAGAATATAGACCAGTTGCATAAATGGGGCCTACATATAAAATAATGAAAACAAAGTGTACTTGAAATTTTAACACAAGGAAGTCAATCACAGCTTTGTAAGTGCTACCAAACAGATGGGGATCCAGGAATATGGAATGTTATTAGGGAATTTGCATGATTTCTAAAATTGGAATTCAGATAAAAAAATTATTCTGGATGAAGTGGTTAGTGATATGAAGACTGAGTAGGCTTTTAAAGAAGAGAAATTGGGGGAGGGACACTTTAAATGATGGGGATTTCTTGGAAGTGAGATAACTTAGGGTACATTAGGGGAAAAGTAAATGAACTGCTTTGGCCAAAGCACAGAAAATGTGTCGGGAAGTAGTGGGTGACATGCTGGAAATGTAGGTTGGAGATCACATTGACTATAATAAAGAGTTTTTAAAGCTCGCTACTATATTTTGACATATCACATAAAATACATCAGCTATTGGAAGCTTTAAAGAGTCTAACATAATAAAACTTAGCAGTAAGCTTTTTTTTTTACTTTTTGCAGGTGTTCAGGACCCAGCAATAGCCTGGGTGGCAGTCAAGTGAAGGGAAACCTCATGGCAGGTAGACACTCTGCAGATCTTGATTTGAAGTATACATACCCATGAATTTTTCACAAATAATCACCCATGAACACCCATCAGATCTATTCACTACAAAATATTTTTGTAATCATTGAGTCAATCCATGAGGTTGGGTGGAATGGATTTTGAAGAAAAATTTAAGAAGTTTTAGCGGGCAGTATGTCAATAATCTTGACTTTAAATCTATCATAAAATAATCTATATGTTATAACGTAGTAATTAAAATCCTATTCAATTACAGTTATGGCCCTATAGTTTTGTCCAGTTCTGTCCAGGAAATATACAAATGAATATATCCCTAGAACGTTCAGGTTGCTTTTCCTGGGATGTTCCCCTTCCCTTTAACTATCTTTCTTCTAGAGATTCATGACCCCTCTATGTTAAGCCATTCTGTTATATGCACTTGTCTCATCCTGTTCTTCTCTTTATGGTGTTTCTCATAATTTAATCTGTGGATAGATACGTGAAATGTGTGGTTTAGTGTGTATCTCTACTACTAAATTGTAAGCCTTTACCACCCTGTTCACTGCCTAACGAAAAAGAGACTTTTAGTAAATGTTCCTTGAATGAATTAATGAACCACCTATGGTCCCCTGTCTTATGCATCTATAGTAAGAAAAATGAAATGGATAAGTAATATAAGACAAGTTTATTTCACTAAAACACTTAAAACTTCAAAGGATTTAATGCTTTAAGAGTTGAGAGAGGAAATGAGACTCTAGAGTCTTGCCATAAATGTCATATGTAATTCATTCATGTACTCGTCTTAAGCTCAACACTACTTTGAAGGCTAAATGCCAACAATAAGCAAGCACTTCAAGGTAAAGTCCAAGGCACATAATTACTGCAAGATTAGCACACTAGTGGCTCAATCTCATTGACATTCTTTTGCCGCTGCAGATGAGTGAATTAATATTTCTGAGAGTTGTCTTTAGGGGCCAAAGTTTCCAAATTTGGAAAAGACCTAATTAATTTTATATTTACATTACAGCTAAGGAAACTATAAACTATATCATAAATGTTTAAAACATTGGTTTTGTTTTATAAATAAAAGGTATTGGTGTTTTTTATTTTCATTTATTGATTTTAAAATCTGAACTTCAAAGTAAAATCAGGAAAATTTTTTAACATATTTAAAAGCTTGATTGGAAAAAATGGAAAACTTGAGATTTGAAAACCAGAAACAGTTAATGCTGCCTTATGTGTTCATTTTACTAAAACATAATATTAATTATAACTATAAAGTAATATTAATGTAAATATGTTTGAATTTTGAGCTAATAAATATTGTGTTTGCTTTCATTTATTATTTAATAGATATGTTATCAGAAAAAAATTAGGTGAAAATATCTACCTTGAGATGTTTCCTAGTGTTGTAAATTCAAAGCCCACTTTCATTTACTTCTATGACATTAATATCTTATAAAGTTAGTTAAAAGGACAATAATTTTATAATCACTGCATTTTAATTTATTAAACTGTATCATAAAGTTGTTTACCTCATTGGCTCCTTAAATGTCAATTTTTAAAGGGTGTCCTAATTTTCTACTTTAGGAATTTAGCAGCAAGCTCATGAAACAGTTTCAGTATCCCAGACAGTATGATCGACCTACCAGCAGTAAAGGAAGTTGGTTCAAACAATCAACTATTATTAAATATCCTATAATTGCCTCATTGGGATCAATCCCTTCCTTTGAATCATTATTTGAAGGATTTTTCTACTGTTATCCCAGGAATAAGTTAGAATCAGCAAGTGAATTGAAAGTTCCAATAACATTATCCAAGGGATTGTCAGCCACCTTCATCTTTAGATCCATGTACTAGCAATGTATTAAAGAATTATTGGTGCTCACAAAAATGAAGCTGTGGACAAACACTCCTGCATTTATACCAACCAAAATATGGTATTTTTCCTCTCTTAAATCAAGTTCTGTCTGGGGTCCTAGTGTGACACAGAACTTCTCAAATGCTGGCAGTTACTCTAGTGATAGATAGAGCCAGATCCTCCAGATATGGTAAAATCAAAAGAAGATTCTACAGCTCATAAAACAAATAGAGAGGAAGGAAATTTTCTCCAAAGATCCCATCAAAGGCATCCCATGGGAATTTTTTCCGATTAGCTATCATTTAAAATGGGGAAATAAAACAGGGCATATTGAAACCATATTTTAGAAATGCCACTGAAGAAGGTCAACTTGCAATTTTCTGGTCATTATTTAACTAGCATTTTAACAATTTCTAAAGAATTGTCTTGCCTTCAATTCTGTACAACTGATGGCTTGGTAATAAACCCATCAAATTCTCAATCTGTTAAATTAAGATTGACAGAGGCTGCAAATGCCTTTGCAAAGCTGTATCTTCTATGCTAAGCGTTCTTACAGGCTTTTAGCAGGAACTATTAAATTGTTCCTGTGAGGCTATTGTGACATTAAGTGGATGTTTTTCTCAGAAAAATTCAGATGCAAGAAGGTGAAATGATGTTTCCAAAGCAACAAAAGCCATTGTTAGTGTCAAACCATAAACTTGAAAGATAATCAAATATCTTCTTGTACTTGGAACACAAATTCTTCCCTCTGAGCTTGCTTCTCTGTCTATATTTTGGACTGTCTCTCTTACACACACACGCACACACACACACATACACATTTTCTCTCTGTCTCTCTGTCACTGTCTCTCTCTCTACCCTCCTCTTACTCCCTCCCCACCATCCCCAAGATTTTACTTAAACTACTCTGTAGTAGGGCAGATAAATAAATTTAACTAGGGTCTTTCTAGGTTCCAACCCAGTCATGCCTTCTCACTTGGTTCACTTATTTCTTCTACCCAAATGTTCTTTTGCTGCTCTTTGCTGGGGAAGGGAAAAAATAATTTTTTTCATCTTTTTAATGTCAAGTTTTGGAATGTTTTAATAAAACATTATTTTCTCTCTTAATCCTGTTAAAATAAAAAACAGAGATCGACCCTGAAAATTCCTTGATTAGACAAAAACAGTCATATAAGCAAAGCTTAATTTAGCTTATTTCACAAAACTAACCTGACCCGGGTCATTTCTTGCTAATACCTCTGGAAATCATAAGCAAAACAGACTCTTTCTCAAGGTTGTTACGAGGTAACCACTGACCAATTCCCTATTGTTTAAGAAAATTCTAATATTATAACCAATCACCGTGAACAATAAACAGTCACTGCTTTCTCACTATATAAACTGCTTTACAACAAAATTCCCCTGAGCCTCATTCCATGTTTTGGTTTGAGGGCTCCCAGTCTGAAAACTGTCTTTTTGGTGTGTGTACAATAAACTTATACTAACTAATAATTTGGTGATTCACTGGTTTTAATTCTGTTATTTCTGAACTTTTGACATTTCATGGCATCAAAAGTGGGATCCAGAGAAGATGTCCAATGACTCCAAGACCTATAAGCAAACAGGTGCTGGTACTTGCTGAGGTCTCTGCTTTCTTGGCAACCCTGGAATTTGAGGATATGTCTCTCTTGGATCCAAGCTCCGTTTTCTTCGCATTTTGGGCTCTCTGACTTTCTTCGCATAACTGTGTTTTGTTTAACGAAGCTTCTTGGTCCTATTCTCTTCAAAAGGGGGAAAAATAAGTAATTCCCCGTGTTTTGGAATAATTGTTGGAAAACAGGGCTCCTCATAGGTAAGATTTCTTAAGGAATTTAAAGGCAAAAATAGGTTTGATCTGGTCTATGGATCAGGATTTTCTGCCTTTTTGGAAAAATGTATGAACTTCTGAAACTGTAGTGGCCAAGATAGAGAAACTTTAACTTAAGTAAGTTCACCTTAAGGGGCACTCTCAAAAGAGAGGATCCCAAACTTCTTAGAGACAATGGAGTGTATTCTTTGGCATTTAGAAGCTTCTAACAGAAAAATTACTATGCAAATAGCTTTAAAAAGATCCTTGCAGCATGCAAATAAAAAATCTCTAGTTAAGTTCTGTGGCCATCTGAGCAGGTAACTGTAACTTAGTCCACCTGATACATGTTGTAAATATATGATATTTTTCTACCTCCAGATGATACTGTTGAAATTAATTTCTAAAGAGATCTATTTGATTGGCATAAAGAAAAATAAATGCTTTTATAAATTAAGTATTCTAAAACTCTCAGAAATATAGAAACTAACCCAAATGTTTTTCAAGTTTAAACTATCTAGGGTAATCTCTTGTAAATAAAAACTAGGTTAAGTTTGTGGGTTTAATAAAAACAGACATGTCTTCAGAGTTGTAAATATTAAATGTAATGGAAACACATAACTTTTTCTCCCTGGCTTTACTAATCAAATAAGCTCAGACTATCTCTATGTCTTCAAAAGTGGTCAACAAGAAAAATTACTGAAAAATAACAGCTGTTTAATATCTAATTCAAGCAAACTGTTAAAAGTAAGTAATTTAAATAAATAAATATAAAGGCTTATACTAAATTAAACTAAATAATGAATATTCATTGCATATCTAAATAATTTCCAAGTAAGAAACATTAAATGATAAACGTAAGTTCATCTACTTTTGCCTTAATTTTTTTAGATAGACAAAAGATAGTCAAGTCTATTAATAAACATGTTTTGTGCCACACTGAAAATTTACTAGGTAGTAGAATATACTCTAAGAAATTATGAGATGTAATATTTTTAAAAATTTGTCAGCCCACAATTGCTTACTTCTTAGTTTTCACTAGGAATTAAGGATACTAAGAGTTAAGAATTTTAATTAACATATGTAATTAAAACTACTAAAAATAATAAATAAGGGTGAAAGAAAATGACTATATGTGAAAAGTAGATAAGGGGAATTGAGGGGGTGGGTAAGGGAAAGATACGAAGGACAATTTTTTTGGTTTTAACGGTTTGGGTTTTTAGTAAAGGAAAAAAGAAAGTAATTTTGTCTTAAAGTAATATAATTTTTCCAGAATAAGAAAGGAAAAAGATGGGACAAAAGCTGAAAGGATATAGAAAATTGTAGGTTTGTGAAAAAGAAATCTTCAGAAAGGAATTTATATGTAGTCAAGCTAAGATGGGAATGGATTTAAGTTAAAAAGGTAAAAAGGAAGAGGGGAGTTTTAACATCAAAAGTACACTGGTACAAAACTATAATTTGCTTTTCTCTCTGTTAAGATGACAAAGTTTGTTTTAGATCATCGGTCTGCTCTTAATAAGAAATTGTAGACAAAAATGTTTCTTTACATCTAATGTAATCTGCCTAGGAAACAAAGATTCTGTGTCTTATGAAAATAATTTCCTGTGCTTCATGTTGTCTTTATCAGCTCCTGGATTCCTTAAAGAAAAACATTAAGTCTTCCATATTAAAAGAGCTAAATTCTACAGTTGTACATACTAGTTAACTAGTAACTTTATTTGCCTTTGACATCTTTTAATTTCACTTTGGTTGAATGGATAACAAAGTATGGTCTCACAAAGACCTATGGTCCTATTTGATAAGTATTTTACATCTTTTGACATTTAAAAAAATCATTTGACATTTTAAACAAACCTCCTCAAATCAAATCTGAATGAAATAAATAAAGAAAAGTTAGTTTATTTAAGCTTATTTGATATATTAAATTGCACGGAGAACACTGTCAAATAATAAGTAATGTTTAACTTTCTTAGATCATATTTATATGGGACATATATATCATTAAAATAAGTAATTCAAAATTATATGGACTCCTTTAAAAAATTTGATGTTATTAGTCACAATTCCAGTTATTACCTTAAACTACTGTAAATCACACCAAAAAACCAAACTTACTTGTGAATTGCATTATTTGTGTGGGTGTGTGAGAGAGAGCTCTTACTAGATCTTTAACCCTGGCTCTTTAAAAGTCCTTTGTCACTCACAATGAGTTATTGTTTTACTTCGCTGAATACATTTACAATCAACTATTTGGCAAAAGCACTGGGTATTATATGCAACTGATGAATTATTGAACACTATATCTGAAACTAATGATGTACTATATCTTGGTTAATTGAACTTAAATAGCAAAAAAAAAGTGCTTCATCTTCAAGAAGATTCTTAGAAAAGACCCCAGTAAGAACTCTAAGTTGCAGGGTTATGGTAACTTCAACGTCATAATACTCAGCTGGTAAGACTTTCTAAAATTCTAAATGAAAACCTAATTGATTCATAAAGCTGCTAGCCCAAGATGAAACAAAACAAGACTTATACAACATTGAACTGATGAAAATGATTATAAATTTGATGACTTCATTTAAAATATTACTAGTTATGTAATATTTTGTTTCCAGATTTAAAGGACCTCCTTTTCTACTCCCTGTCAATCTATCCATAACTGACAGCAATTTGGTTAAGTTTAAACGCATCTTTTTCTTCCTATCTGATCCCTCCAGAATTCAGAAACTCTTATTAAATATTCTTATTTTTCATGACGGTAGATACATTTGCTAAATTCAATATGAATCTGTTCTCCTTGAAACAGGACACAATTGGGCAAATCCTTGGCATGGCTTCCTAGCCTTGAGAGGCTTTTGGATTCCAATCTGAAATACTCTATGAAAAGTTCCAGCAAAGTACATTTAAAAGAACTATATGATCAATCACTATTCTTGCTACCCTTATGTAAATAGCCAGGGCAAGTTTATTGAAATCAGACTTAATTTACAAACGAATTAGTCTTAACGGTGGTTATCTTTGGTAGAAATGGGGACGATTATAGAGAGAAAAATTATATTTCAGTAATACACTTTCGTGGATATCAGATTCTAGTTTCTTGAGGTTTTGTTTTCGATCTATACACTGGACTGGATCCTAAATTCTTCAGTTTCCTCTTATATTTGGCTAGAATTTTTCAAACTAACATTTACAGTTTTCTCCCACTCTTTTGACTTGGAGTCACTATGAAACTAAAACTGTCTTCTTCTTGAAGCCACTCAAGCTAAAGCTGGACAACTTGATATAAACTTCTGAGAAATCACCATAACAGCGGAGGTGTGGACAATCTTCATGCCTGTTGCTGAGTAGACACTTGGAGAGATCACTAGAGACACTCACACTGCAAATCAGGAAAATCTGTCCAATCGTCCCTGCTTGCTCTCACTCCACCTGAAGATGCTTTAGAACCCCGCGTCTGGAAATCTCAACTGGCTGCTCTTCAAACTCAGAAAATGTATTTATAAATTGCTCAAACTATTGAGCTTTCTCTTTTGTTTCCATAAAAATGCCTCTCATTAAATCATCTGATTGCTCCTCTCATATGCAGGCCTAATTTAGGTGGAAACCCACCTGCAACACCACCTCCTAAAATTTAGCACCCTTAGGGTTCATCTTGTCCCAAGTAAGCGTGAGGATGTTCGCTAACCCATCATGTTGTGCCGATGCAAATCACTTCTAAAACATTATAACCCATTTGAGACATTTAATTGGTTAAATCTTATCTTGTGAGAAGCTGTCCTCTGGTGAATGTTTCAACCCTTTGCTGATTTTCCCCTTACGGTCACCACACAAACCTCTCTAGTGCACTGTATCGCCTCGAGGGTTTTTAAAAGCCCGTTGGCAGCCACTCACTTGCCAAATGGTATCCATCAGGATCAGACAAATAGATCAAACCAACAATAACCACATAAATGATGAAGCCAAGGACTACAAGGTCCTCCGGGGTATTGAATGCAAACACCAAACATGTGATTCTTCAGTCTGATTACATCAAGGATAGGTAGTAACGGAGAATAATGCTATACTGCTGGGTCTGCTCTCAGCCTGCTGAAAGAATAACCAAAAGGGGGAATGGTTCAAATAAACAACAACAACAACAAACGGAGATCAATCTTGAAGATTTCCTGAACAGAAAAACCAGTTAGTCATGTAAGCAAAGCTTAATTTAGCTTATTTCACAAGACTAAACTGACTCGGGTCATTTCTTGCTAATACCTCTGGAAATCATAAGCAAAACAGACTCTTTCTGAAGGTTGTTATGAGGTAACCACTGACCAATTCCCTATTGTTTAAGAAAATTCTAGTATTATAACCAATCACCGTGAAGAATAAACAGTCACTGCTTTCCCACTGTATAAATTGCTTTACAACAATATTCCCCTGAGCCTCATTCCATGTTTTGGTTTGAGGGCTCCCAGTCTGCAGACGGTCTTTTTCGTGCGTGTACAATAAACTTGTACTAACTACAACTTTGGTGATTCACTGGTTTTACTTCTGTTATTTCTGAACTCTTGACACTGTTTCTATAAAGCATATGTCTTAAATATTTGGAGATATTATAGGATTAAAAAACAATGCATACTTCTGTGCTTATAAAAATTAAGAATTCTATTATCAATGCAATTACAATAACTAATGCAAATAAAAAGCTTTAGGAAAACTTTCATTTCTAAGTAACCCCTTTTAGCGTTGCCAGATTTGCAGTCAAATATAGCAATTCAACTCTCTTCCTCTTAAAAAAATATGCCAATTTTTTTCTTCAGTAAAGATTTCTTTTTATGGCTGAATCCTTGAGTCTCATAATACCAAATATACTAGATTACTATCTTACTACTACTCTGACATTTTTCTCTTCCAAGAAATGAAACCAATAGTGCTACCTTTTAAAATATCATTTCTGGGACAATGCCTGCAAGGACAAAATGGTGATTTTTATCACAGAATATTAAATCTAGATTTTAAGATTTTTCTCATGTGAAACATAATGATGGAAGCATTAAACAGTACATAGTAAAAGCAATATGCAACTAATGTAGTTACGATATTTCGTTTGTTAACCAATTTAGCCAAATTAATTGTGGAGTTAAGAAAGAAAAAGGCAGGTTAATTAAAAGCAATAAGAATCTCATCATGTTGCAATTTTGGGAACTATACAGTTCCTTTGCTATAAAATGCTAACAAAAAATATATACAAAAATGCAACTACCAAGTCAAAAAACAACCGACAAAATTTCTTAGGTTTTTCATACAGATCCAAGCAGGCTGATTTGTAATTATTTTAAATGGAGACGCAGCCTTCCTTTCCTGTTTAAAATGTAAATACACTTGGGAGAGGTAACACACTGATTTAAGTTCATATGAAGTTATAAAAGACTGTAACAGTGGATCCTTTCCTGAGCAGGTTTTAATAGGCGCAGGATGATGGGAATCTGGAAGGAAGAGGCAAGAAGAGAATAAGGGCAAAGGGACTGACCTTGAATATGAATCTGATCTTCGGAAGGTTCTTTACCATCAATCCTGAAATTCCAAATAACTTCCTATCACATCAACTTTAACACACTTTCTCTATTTGTTTCCGGAATAACAAGTCCATCTCTTTTTTTACATTAAGATGTTTTTTCCATTCTTTAAATGGCTAATCTCCCACTGCTTTCAAAGCACTTTTTCTGATAGGCTCACTACATAACATAAAAAGATGTCTTAAAGAATGAATTCTAGGTCATAGCACAGGAAGCAGGAAGCATGGCTGACTATACCAATTTTATAAACCCCTGATATCTGTACATTTTTTTATTAACATTGAACATATGTGTATTGAATCATTGCTTATTGCTACGTTTTAATGTTTATAATCTTTTAAAATATTTCAGTAAGGGAGCTATTGAAAGGCTACCAAATACTGACAGGCTCCCCTCTTAACCCTAGGATAACCCGTATGTTTCTGCTGGACTTCTAAAACCAGAACATCACCATGTCCTAGAAAAAGACTTGATGCATTAATAAAATACAAGCTTTGGTGAAGGCTTGAGGAAAACTATACTTTAGGCCAGAGAATTTCTGCAAATTGAGCAATACTGCAGCATCTCCCCACCAAAGCACGTGGAGACTTCAGATCTTTAACATGTCAAAACTGTGCCTTGTTCTGAAATCAGAGCAGACGGAAGAGCAAAGGGGAAGGAGAAGTTGCATACCTCCTCAGTTTGAAGCCTAACACATTTCATTTTACTCTTTCAAACTTGTCAACACTTTTTATCAAAGATAGACTTCAGAACATTATTAAAATATCCTTAATGGATTGTTGAAAATCAACTTGTCTAGGATACTACCAATTCTTAAGAACACAGGTTGTCCACTGTTCCTGGTATAGGAAACATGACCTTGCTCTTACTCAGTTGAAACTGCTCCCTCTAGGGTCATCAACGGCCTTCATAACCCCAACAGCCCTTCCCTCAACCCCACTGGTTTTTTTCTTTCTGCAGTCTGTATTCTCCTTCATCTTTTTGCAGCATTGGTACCTGGGAGTCTCCTTTTCTTAGCCAAGCCCTCTTTACAACTCTAAGGACAGACTAGATCCTGGTTTCTCTCTGACTTCTATCACCTTCATTTTCTCTCACTGATTTTAACTATGGGTATGGCCCAAGGCTGACTCCCTAATTCACTCTATTTCTTTTGTCCTTTTGAAATTTAATCCAATTTGGCCTGAAGCAGAACTTCGAAGGAAGAAGATTCTTTCCAGCAGCAAAATCCTCCTTTTCAGTAGTTGGTGAGTGGTACAATCGAGCATCTTGCCTTGGGATAGATTTTAAATTCAAAATGTGGCTATTAGTGACATCCCACTTTAGGGTCTTTGCCCTTCCTTTTTCTTCTGCCTGAAAGGCTCTTCTTTCAGGGTATTACCTCACTCTCTCACCATCCTCAAACTTTTGCTCCTTCTCAGTGAGGCTTCCCCCGACCATCCACTGTAACATGGCAAACTCCTGCCCTACCTCCTTTACTCTGCTCAAATTTTTATTTTTCTATAACACTTAGAATTTCCAACATGATATATAATGTATATTATTTATTGTATTTATTTGTTATTGCTCTTTATGTTTGTTTTCCTGACAGAATATATGCTCCATTTTGTTCACTTGATGTCCTAATGGCCTAGAACAGTGATTGGCACTTAGTAGGTGATTAATCAATATTACTCTAATTGAGTTGAGAAACTTCCTTGTTATCCACTTTCTTTTTCTTTTCACTGCCAACAGCCTAGCCCAGGTTTCCTCACATGGTAATTAGCTAATTAGTGTGCTAATTGCATTTCCTGTTCCTCTTCTCTTTAATCCATCTTCTTTACTGTTGGCTGATTTTCTTCTTCAAAACTCACATTTATCTTCTCATTATCCTTCTCAGAAACCCTCACTGTAGGGCCAAGACAAAATTCCTCATTCTGGGACCTGACATCCTGCTCAGTTATGACTACCAGTCACGTCCAACCTCACCTATGCCCATTCCTCAGTCAACTCTAGTCAAGCTGCTATTGGCTTTTTTCTTTTACAAAATATTTGTTGACCTCCTACTCTTAGGTCCCATGTGGCATAAAACCGTCAGTTTAGGCAACATAAGCTAGAGGAATGTAAGTTTAAACAGCATTTGTATTAAAGAAGAAATTGAGTCGACAGAAGAAAGACTTGGGTGTATGAGGTCCCCATCACTGAAATGACTCTGACCTGCACCTTTCGTGTTCTGGGAAAGCAAATCATATCTATTTGTAAAGGTTCAACTTCAACTAACTCTGTGATTGATTCTCTGTCTTTTAAAAGCCATAATTCCTTTTAATAAACATAAATAATAAAGATTTTGTCTTTGCACAAATATGCTGATGTGCTTTTCCTCACCTTAAGAAACAATGATTTATAGACTTCGCATAGCTTCCCAACCTAAAGTGCTGAAAAGCCTCTTCAACCAGGAGGTAGCCCTTGCCTCAAAACCAAGAGCCAGCTCAAGAGGAAAAGCCTGAAAGGGACCTGGAGCTCTGAGGAAAGGATGTAGGGCTTACACTTTGGATTGGTGAAAGACCTGGCATCCCCAAATGGGCCGACTGTGTTACTGCTATCTCTACGTGTCTCACAGTGCCATTACTCCTCATTTTAACATGAAGGTTGCTAAGATGATGATGGTTTTTCCAGCATTTAGGCTACTTGTGCCACCAATGCTTATGAGATTCTAGTTCAAGAAGATCCTTCCAAATAAACCTCTTCATGTTATTCTTCCCCTCCTCTGAACTTCTACCGTATTTACTATGTTACAGACATTAAACATTCTAGAATTTGACATTATTTTTGACTTGCATTTTCTTGGCGTATATTGCTCATTGCAGAAATTGTCGTCCCCACAGCAGTGGTCACCAAACTCTGCTAATCAATAAGGCCATCAATATAGTATTCAAAAAATTCAGATTCCAGAGCTAAACTCAGAACTGTAGAAACTTAACTACTTGTCTAGATTCTAAGGAATCCATATCTCCAAAAAGTCCCCCAAACGATTCTAATAATTGGCCAGATGGGGGTATCACTGCTTTAGAGTTTACCTGGAGCTTGATAATAATGTAATTTCAAAACACCTTTTTACTTAAAAATTATTTACTTTTTTTGTGTTTTTTAAATTTTTGTTGTGGTCGTCATTGTCTTTTTGTTTTACATATTTCTTTGGGGGAGGGCATACCATATTTCTACTCAACTAAAAGAAACATTTTTACAGTCCAGAGGTCTTTTTTTTTTTGTCACTTATCAAGCCATGGATTCACAGGGAATGGATCCCAGCAGCTTAGGATCCTTTCCACTGGTTCTTACAAAGTGTGTTTCTCTGGATGGAGCAGGCTGGCATTTTAGTTGAACCCAAGTACCTTTCTCCTTGGCTTCCCTCTTTTTCTGATCATTTTCCTTCACATGATTCAGGAAGCTATCTAGACCCTTAGAGTGCTTAATATGCTCAGTACACACATCAATTCTCTTGACAAGAATCTTGTCCTTAATTTGTTTGTTTACAACATTGCCAAGAGCGTGCTGGGTAACACTATAGACTCTGCCAGCTTGCCATGGTAACATTTGTAGGGTGTTCCTTTTTGAACAGGGCCATTCCCCTGATGTCTATATCACCTTTCCTGCAGATTGGCAAGTATATAGCAAAGGAACCACTTCATGTTTTCTAAAAGACCTAGAGAACGTACAGCGGATGCCTCTCCTCTTCCCTCTGTGTTGGTTATTTCGGCAAATTACTGGAAGACGGTGGGTCTGGCCAAAAGGCAAAAATTATTTACTCTTAACTGTTAAAAATTCATGACCAAAGTGTCTGATTCCAGATATTACTGACCCACCTCATCTAGGTTTTAGATTCTAGTATTTGATTTTGTGAGTACCATATAACATTGAAGACAATTTTAGAATTCAAAACACCTAAAATTTCACCACATGTACATAAATATATTAGGCAGAAACAGTCATATCATTCTCATTTTTCTTTTGATATCACATTATGTTAGATACTTTCTAAATAACATCATTCTTCAAAGCAGTGAAAATAAAATACATTGGGATAGTGATACTAATTAACTTAGTCATTCCCCCACTTTTGGACTTCTTGGGTATTTATCACTCCCCCTATAGTTATAAATACCATAACTCATATCTTTGAAATAAACAATTCATTGAATATTGATGATGTTGTACTATATTTTATCTATTTAGAAAATATTCTATTTACAAAATATGCATTTCATTCTTTCTTAAAATGTTCTAATCTTAGACACAATTTTTGTGCTGGTCTCTCTGATTAGTTTGCTTTCTCATTTTCAGACTTGTAGGACAATCCTCTTTTCAACCACACCTCTGTAAGGGGCCATGAAGTTAATCTTGTTGGCATATTCTTTTGGTTCCTTTATTTGGGCTGATCTCCCTATCACCCTATTCTCAGGGGGTACTTTCTAACATCAACCATTCAACAGGGAGGAAAACTGTAGAGCGTACAGATCAGGGTTCTTTAAAGCATGCCCTACAGGTCCTTGTAACAGAATAAGCTGGAGTACTTGTTAAAAGTGAAAAATCACAGATCCTTCAAATTACTCAGATATTGAGGAGTAGGGACCAAGAGAATGAATAAACAAGGACTCAAGGTAACTTTTATGGATGCTAATGTTTAGAAAATCAGGCTTCCATATACTATGATATCAATGAATTTGCCACCTAGATTTAAAGTTTAGTCCAATTTAAGGTACATCCTAAATTTAAGATAACTTTTACTCTATTTCTTTACAAAATTTGTATATATATTTAATCTATGTCACTAATACCATTCCCCTTCCCTTCTCCCCAACCCTCCTCCACTAAAGTGCATTGTTTTGAGAAAGTAAGAACATGTCTATGTTATCTCTGCATTTCTGTCATCATTGAGATTCTGTTTTGCACTTAGAAACTGTTCACATATATTAGTTGTTTAATTTTTTAACCAGATCTATGCTCTGTTTAATAGCTTAGTCTTGAACATTACACAAAATTATTTACGTGATTTAAAGTGATTTCCCTCTTTTTTTCTTAAATTATAATGCTTGCCTGGTGTCTTTAGGACTTTGTTAATAGATTCCTGTAGTATTTGATGGAAAGCCATCTATATAATAACAATACGTGTTCACTAAAATTCTACTATGTGTCAGGTGACAAAGACTCTCTCCTGGACGAAATCTGTGTCAGGCTTCTCTGAATCCTCTTCTCAACTAAGCTCTGACCTTGGGTTCTCTTTTTGGCCCACTTAGTCCAGTTTTAGCAAGAATTCTGCTGAGTTAGTTGAGGGAAAATCCTCTTTCCTTGGTATCTGATTATCCTTAATATTATCCTTGATCAAATTTCTCATCCTCCACCCTCCATATCTTATCACCCTGGCCTGCCTTCAGTAAGAATCCTGTTGAATCAGTCTAGTGAGAATTCTCCTAGCCCCAGTAATTTTCCATCCATTGATCCCCACCCTGATCTGTGATTCTAAATCTCTACTTGTCATTGTTGTATTAGGAGTTGAGCCCCATCCCCCCCTCCCTTCTGCAAAACTCCACTGCCATAGTCCCTCTTAAATAAAGTCTTGCTTACTTTACAAGTATCATGAAATTTTTTTTCTTTAACACAGGCAATGTGCATATTTTAAAGATAGAATTATGAGAGTAGTCCTTATACTTGAGAAAGTAGCCCTCTAGAATGGAAGTTTATCTCATCAGAAATATTTACAAAGTAATATAATCAAATCTAAAGCAGAAACACGCACCAAGCCTACAGAAAAATTATAACTTGGAAGGACAATCAATGAAGAATTCCTTCCTATAGCTATATCTACATGGGTGAATTTAACTGAATACAAAAAGTAGGAATGCTTAATTTGAAATGGCTTACTCATGCCAGAAAGCTAGCTTTATACAACATCAAGCATGGCCGCTTATAACATCAGGATCTATAGAATACTCATATTTCAATTTTAGAAACAAAAATATCTTTGATTTACTCTGCCTATTTTCATTTCAATGGTATTATTACTAGAAAAGTCTTTGCCTATTATCTCTCTGTATAATAGAGAGTAGTAGACATACACAGATACACAGACACACATAAATACACACTTTAGGTGTACACACAGTCTTATCTCATAAGAAGGCATTATCACAGTGAATGTTATCAGAGGAAAACCCATATTCTTAATCATTTTCATTACCAAGTAAATACTAACGAAATTTCTAGTGGCTAAGTGTCCAGAGTATTTTGGGCAGTCACAATCTTTTATGAAATACATTATATTAAAAACCTAAGACAATGAGAAAACACTACTCACCTATTAGAATAACTAACATTCAAAACACTGACAATACCAAATTCTGGTAAGGATGTAAAGCAACAGGAACTCTCATTCATTGGGAATGCAAAATGATACAGCCATTTTGAAAGGCAGTGTGGAGGTTTCTTACAAAACTAAAGGTACTCATACCAATAAGATCCAGTAATCACACTCCTTGACATATACCCAAATGAGCTGGAAACATGTCCATGCAAAAGTCTGCACAAAAATGTTCAGAACAGCTTTTTTTTTCATTACCATCAAACTTGGAAGAAACCAAGATGTCCTTCAATAATAAATTGATAAGCAAACTACGGTACATTCATACAATGGAATATTATTCAGCAATATAAAGAAATGAGCTATCTAGCCACAAAAAGACATGCAAGAAACTTAAAAGCTAAGCGAAATATTGCTAAATAGAAGAAGCCAGTCTGAAATGGCTATCTTCTGTATGATTGCAATTATGTGACATCTTTTAAAAGGCAAAATTCTGGAGGTAATAAAAGGATCAGAGGTTGCCAGGGTTTCAGTGAGGGGAGGGAAGGGCAAATAGGGAAAGCACACAAAATTTTGAGGGTGGTTAAAATATTTGGTATTTTCCATATAATGCAGTATATAGTACTGTATGATATACTGTATGATACAGTAACAATGGAAATATGTCATTATACAGTTTTCAAAACCCAAAGAAGGTACAATACAAAGAGTAAGCTCCTATGCAATGGACTTAAATTAATAATAATGTACCTACCAATACTGGTTCATTAATTGTAACCAAGTACCATACTAATACAAGATGTTAATAATAGCTGGAATTATGTGTGTTTTGGAGGAGGATATATAGAGATTCTCTATAGTTTTCAATTAATTTTTCTGTAAACCTAAAACTGCTCTTAAAAAATTGTTAGCTAAAATTAAAATTTAAAAAAAGCAAAACCTGAGACATCAAGGTTACAATACCAAGACAAATCAGAACAAGACAAAAACCCTGGTAAGGTAAGACAACTTCTAGAATTGTGACCAAAGAGTATTTTATGCCAGTCATTCATGGAATAGAAATGGGCAAAATGGGTATCCCATCCCTGTTGTTACCATTTATTCTTAAGGTCATAACTATGTTGGTACCTGTGATGATACTGGAATAAGGCACAGAAGAAATAACCAGAGAGCATCCAAGTCCCATTCGCCTGAAACCTATAATTCTGCAATATTCAGTCTGGGTTTGAATCAGGCCCCAAATCTGTTGAACACTTACTTGTTTTTTTAAATGATAATTGAGACAACTAACAGGACTTACCCAACCTAGACCAAACATGAAGTGAGACTTCAGACCACGCAGTCCTCGTGACTGTTAGGGCAGATTTTGTCTAATGTCAACTTCCTCAGAGCCCTAGGACAACAAGGACCCTTGCCAGAATTGAAATGTACCTGTGGCTTCTCTAGGAGAGAGCCTCTTTATCATTGTACTGATAGAAAGGACAAAGAAAATATTTTAGGTTCAATTTTCTAGATACAAAATCAGGGCTATTGGTCAATCTTTAGGTCAAATTAACTTGATGTGAAAATTTGAGACCCAAAGTTTTGTTTTGTTTTGTTTTTTTCTCTAAGAAAAACTCCTCTAAACCCAGGCTCCAATCACTGAGATGCAGACAAAGTCAGGGACACTTCAGTGTTTTCAAAAGGGAAAGCTTCTATTGCTCCCCAGCAGAGCTCCCCCGGGTAACGGTGTGCAGATGCACTAAGACAAACCCTTCAGCCCTGGAGCTGCTCTGGATCTGGTTACCAGTGCCAGTGGCCACTGTAGCGTATCACAGGAAGATTGTCTTTTTCTGTGTGGGCGTGGTAAGAAACGGGCTGAGAAGTATGCGACAAGAGAATCTCTGCTAAAGATGTTTTAATCCAAAATGGTCAGATTGGTGCTTTGCAATTCGCATTGTTTCTACATATCATCCTATTTCAAATGTAACAATCGTATCTGCCAAGGAATTATATCTGAACATATTTCACATGAAAGGTATAAAGGCACGAGCTACTGCAAAGCTATAAATAAATCCAGAGCATCCTAATACTTCTGGTAATGCCACCTAATTTTACCTCACGGTTTCATCAATTTTCAAAGACTACAAAGCCTAAAATGGGAATTGGCTCTTACCCTATAATGAAAACCTCCGCACCTTGTCTCAGGGTAAAGAGTCAGGGTCTTCACACAATCCCTCCACTCCGGGACTGAGCCGTTCTTGAAGTGTCTCTACCGGGTCTAAGGGGAAAGAAAAATACATAAATAACCTTGGTACGCTTCAGCTAACATTAACATTCTTTTTCAATTTGTTCACATTCTTTTTTTGCCATTTCATGAAATTGCCACATGTCTTGCATCAAACCAACCATCTAGTACAAAATAATCAGCATTTACAGAACACTTAACTTGAAGAAGGAGTTTTCTTCCTTTAAATCATTTATAATCTCCTCCTCACCCACCTTTCAGTGAAAGATGTCGTTCCTTGTTATAACATCATATTAACTATTTTTCATGATTATTTACTTCCTTTTCCTAGATCACAATTTTATTCTTTGGTCTCACTAGTAACAGCAAATCTTTCTGCAAAACAAGTTGAAAATTGTTAGGCTTCATCAGTCCTGTCTGTGGCTTTGCTAAGACCATTTTATTGCTCTACTCTGCTATGAAATAAACTAACACATTTTGGTCCCTAATCTCCTATGCCTAATTTTTTTTTCCTGACCTAAAAATCTCTACCAGAGCCCTAAGTACCCCATCAAGTCTATAAAAATACTGACCTGAGCCAGTGAAAAAGTGTGCTCTGCCAGCATGTCCTATAAGATAGCCGTCCATCACCACAAAGTTTCGGGCATTCTCTTTTTTTGGAAGTAGCAAAGAAAATAAGCCGGCTCTGGCAGTTGATCATGGACTGCTCTAATTCGATGAATCCATTTTCTACAGGCTTTAGCTGGCAAGCCTCTTTCCACTGCCTGCAAACTGACTACAGTTCCTTGCAAACCTCCTTTGCAATTCTACCCAAACACCAACCTCTACATCACAAAGAGTTATATGTTACTGAAAATACATTTTAAAGAAGACTTTTAGGGGAAATATCGAATTTTGGAGCTCTTTCTTAACCTCTCCAAGTTGTTACACATACGTATGTTTACCCATAAAACTGTCTCGAGGATAAGTGAAACCAATGGTGTAGTGCTGTGTGAAGCTCAGAGAAGTCAGGAAGACAAGGCTGTGTCCCCAGCTCTAATACATACCCCTCTTGATCGTCTTGATTTGCCAAATGACCCGTGTATGGAGGCGCACAAAACGGTAAGTTTGACGGTACTTCTGAGCTCTACTTCTAGGAATCTTACTCTGTATATCTTTGAAATTATTTTTTTAAGATTTTATTTATTTATTTGAGAGAGAGCAAGAGCGAGCACAAGCAGGGAAAGGGTCAGAGGGAGAGGTGGAAGCAGGCTCCCCACTGAGCAGAGGCGGATGCAGGGCTGGATCCCAGGACCCTGAGATCATGACCTGAGAGGAAGGAAGATGGTTGAGCCACCCAGGTACCCCTATCTTTGAAATTCTTAAAAGCTAATGGTTAGAGAATGGGGAAGGCAGGACAATAAATCTTCCAAGCAGAGGCATACAGCAGTTTTTTAAATAATACAGTCCTTTCTAATTAATCTTATTATTATAGATAAAACAAGTGAATACTTTATTTGGTTATGGTTATATTTATATGAAATTCTAGAAAAGGTGAAAAAAAGAGGCTATGGTGATAATCAGAACAGTGTTGTGAGAGATTAACTGGAAAGTGGCATGAGGGCACTTTCTGGGATAATGAAAAAATTCTATATCTTTTTTTAAAGATATTATTATTAGAGAGAGAGACAAAGAGACAGAGAGGAAGAGCAGAGGAAAAGTGACAAGGAGACTCTGTGCTGAGTGCAGAGCCCAAAGTGGGACTCGCTCGCACAACCCCAAGATCATGACCTGATCCAAAACAAAGAGTTGGATACTCAACCGACTGAGCCACCCAGGTGCTCCAAAAATTCTATATCTTGACTGGGATAGTGATTATATAAGCAGACACACTTGAAAAAACTCTATGGAACCATGCCCACAAAAATCTACATTTTATTGTAAGTAAATTATACTGTAAGTAAATACCTTAAAAAAAATAAAAAACACAGGGACTCAAAGAGACCTCTCAGTTTTGGAGTGATTTTCGAAAATCACCTATTCTTTGTGAAGGAGTCTTTACCTCCTTCCTGGCCAGTGAAAAACAATTCTTCAGGGGCGCCTGGGTGGCTCAGTCGTTAAGCGTCCGCCTTCGGCTCAGGGCGTGATCCCGGCGTTCTGGGATTGAGCCCCACATCAGGCTCCTATGCTGGAAGCCTGCCTCTTCCTCTCCCACTCCCCCTGCTTGTGTTCCCTCTCTCGCTGGCTGTCTCTATCTCTGTCAAATAAAAAAATAAAAATCTTAAAAAAAAAAAAATTCTTCATTCTTTTGTTTACGTATCCACTTAACAAAGATTTGTTAAGCACATATATATACAGAGTTAACACAGTGGCAGCATGCTAGGAAAAAAAATGATGGTTAGCAAAAGAGACACAACCNCTTAAAAAAAAAAAACAATTCTTCATTCTTTTGTTTACGTATCCACTTAACAAAGATTTGTTAAGCACATATATATATACAGAGTTAACACAGTGGCAGCATGCTAGGAAAAAAAATGATGGTTAGCAAAAGAGACACAACCTCTATTATGGAAGTTAGAGTCTGTTAGAGGAAAATAGACAATTAAAATGGACAAAATAAAAGAGTTATGGCTGTAGCACTGAGAGAAGTCCCATGTTTTAACTAAGGGCTTGCATCAAAACAGAATGAACTATTTTATGCTAAAGCCCAAGCTAAGCTGAGCTGAAAATATTGGTGTTCACTGAATCATTAAAAGCTGTTAGAGTGATCAGACTAAAGCAAACTAAATAATGCTTTTCTATTAAACCAAGCCTAAATATTCTCTAAATCAACTGAATCAAAACATCAAAATACTTTTCATGTCAAATTTCATTTGGACATTGAAGGCTTTTTTTAAAACAGAATTTAGGTCTTCCACACCCTACGGCAGCTTAAATATACAGCTGTCCATGAGGACAACATGGTGTTAAATGACCCTCTTTCCCATGAGCAAATCCCAGCTGGGAAGACAGGTGCATCTACTTCTGGTGACTATCCTGCCAAAGAGGGATTTGCAAGCTCTCCCAACAACAACATTATGCATACTGACAATAAATCCAAGCTTGTGACAGGTACAGTATTTGATATACAAACAAAGTATAATCATGAATGGACCAGCATTCCAATATAAAGTACTTTTAGGTAAATACAACTCCCTCATTGCCACCCCAACACACTTTTAAATGAAGTCCCTCTGTGGGCAATCCCATTTTTAAAGCACATGAAAATTTTCCTTCGTCTAACTGGTATAAAAAAAAATCATCTTGTTCCTTTTTATGGCTTTCTAAACTATTTGTCCAAAATTCTTTCCAAAATGGGAAGAGTCATTTATAAGATCAAAAAGATGAAAGAATATAATTTAAAAACAAATAAATGAAACATGAACCATGTAATTATTGAATTTCCAAGCCTTTTAAAGAGGACTATGCTGTTGTTTATTTTGTGAAACTATCTAGAAGAAAACCAGCATGATTTTTTAAAGATTGCTGTAAGAGGAAACACGCTAGAAATAGTGAGTAGTTCAGAAATTAGCCTTGTAATGAGAAGCGTACTTTAAACCAAGACCATGATGAATAATGAATGCTTTGAATTTCATCAAGCAGACATCCACAGCATTGTCTCTTACTGATTTCTACTGTCTTTCCTAGCCTCTGACCAGACCATTTAGTGTTTGGGTTGCATTCTCCTGGCAGGACCAAAAATGGCCACTAAAACTCTAAAGTAACTGGAAATCTAATTCTCTCAAACATGAGAATCATTCCATGTATCCACAGAAAATACTGTCAGGTTGTAGTTCAAACTGTCAAATGACACTTTTATTATGTTCTAACTCTGGTCAGTGACAAATCCAAAAGAAATCCTCTAGTTCTAATTAGGAATTACAGTTCCTGTTTGTGTAATTTTGACATATTTAATACTAAGAAATGTAGATATTTTGACCAAATAATACATTTTTTTAAACCCCGTGTTTTATTTTTATTCCCCAACCAAATAGCTAATGATTAGAATAGTTAACACAATGGAACATTTTCCTAGCATTTTACTGTAATTTTCCCTTCTCTAATTTTCACTCTACCAATCTCACTTTAGCTTGGTTTCTGTTCTTTCTTTATGCCAATGTAAATATCAGCTCCCTGTGTTCCCAGTTCCTTAGTCATGCTTTGATATTCACTGGTATTTTAAGAAATACTTTAAGGGAAAAAGGTGGCGTTGGGTTTGTAAGATTTGAGGAATCTTACAAATATTGGCACTTAAGACTTTCTCAATCTCAATCCATTAAATAATAATTGTGGTGTAAAATTCTAGATGATTTTTAATGGTTTTTTGTATTGTTACAGCCTTCTTCCCCACTAACTCTCAAAGAGATGTCACATCATGACATTCAGTCTGCAGGCTTATATCCAATAAGACTTTCTTGTGTCCTTACAGCAAATTTTAAGCAGGTCTAAACTTAATGAATTTATTAAGTACTAAAATCTGTATAATAGCACTGAAACATTTTGAAAGAGGAAATAAAATCTTTGGAATTAGTGATTAGGACTGAATTATTTTAGAAGTTCAATTTTAGGAATTAGCTTACCTTATGCATACCTTAGGTAAGTTCAAAGATATATATTTAGCTCCTACTTGTGCCAGTCACTGTGCAAGTCTCTATAGGTACATGAATAAAACACGCCTGTCTTCTAAAGTAACTCATAGCTTAGCCATTGATGGTAAGAAGACATAAACACAGAAAAAGATAATTTAATGCCATTTGGCAAGTTCTGTGACAAATGCATACACAGCCTTATGAAAAAAATGTAAGTTGGACACTCAGTTTCCCAGATGAGGTGGGAAGGAGTAGGATGTGTCCCATAAAGAGTACTGAGATCCTAACTTTGAGAAAACTTGTGTCCTCTAAGTTCTTAAAAAGTCCTAATTATTATTGCAGATCTCATTAAATATACATTTGGTTTTGCCCTGTTTTTTTATCTAATAACCTTTTCTTTAGTATTTAACAAGTGGTTAGTTCAGGCAGAATTTTCTCACTCATAAAATACACATACCAATAGACTTATTGTGATATTTAATGAAAAATATATATATAGAATACTTAATGCATACCTGGTATGTGGAAATTGCCCTCCCCTGGGAGGAAGGAAGGAAGGAAGGAAGGAAGGAAGGAAGGAAGGAAGGAAGGAAGGAAGGAAGGAAGGGAGGGAGGGAGGGAGAGAGAGGAGGGGAAGAGAGAAAGAGAAGAGAGGGAAAAAAGCTCAATCATTCTTACTGAAGATCTGGCTTCTCATTGTTCACTCTGCCTTTGGGCAAACTTTTCATGTGTAAAAGATTTGGGGTTAGTTATTCATAATTCTTCATCCTTTAGAAGTCACCCCATTCATCCAAACAGGTTGCTTGGTATTTACATTTGAAGGGAGAGCTATAAATTCCTTTAAGACTAAGGGCTCACATGGGGCATTCATCTGTAGCTAGAAGCCTTGTCTCAAGAGGAATAGCTGAGCTAAAGAGAACTCCAAGGTTTCCACAGAGATCCAAGGATAGGTTCTCTGGATCTGTATATTCCTCTTAATTATGCTGGATGGACAAACTGCTAAAGACTGAAATGGACCAAAAGAAGACTGAGCATCTTTAATGGAAAGGAGATATTAACTAGCACACACTTCTTGGCTATCTGATTCTTTTGGAGGGCAATTTTAGCTATTTTACAAAGCTGTAAATTACAGATTACCAATAACATTTAAAATGATATTACCCGAAGACCTGCAAATTCCTTTTAGTGGAGGGAAAATTGATTTCTCTCCCCATTTCCCCCCTAGGAGCAAAGGTCAGTTTTGCATCTATTTGTAGTTTCATTTAAACATTCCTGACTCAACTGTGTATGTGTGGTATTTTGAATCCCCTATTGAGCTAGTTGATAACAACTTAGCTTTTTCATTAATAACCGAGTAAAATAATTTTATTTTTTATACTTGTATAATAATTTTGAGTTCACCCTTTTAAAAATTATCCTTTAACAATTTTTTCTATGTTTGTGTTTTGATTTCCCATGATAATTCAAAAAAATAACCTAAGTGGTTTCTGGGTCTTCTAGACCAGTATTTTACAGCCATATACTCTCATATGACCCCAGTGTTCATGTTGGTAAATAGAATGGTTAACAGGAAGTATTAAAAAAAAAACAAAAAACAAAAAACAGAGTTAGGAGGCACTTGAGTGGCTCAGTCAGTTAAAAGTCTGCCTTTGGCTCAGATCATGATCCCAGGGTCCCAGGATTGAGCCCCAAGTCGGGCTCCCTGCTCAGCAGTGAGCCTGCTTCTCCCTCTCCTTCTGCCCCCCCGCACCCACTTGTGCCTAGGTGCATACTCTCTCTCTCTCTCAAAATAAATAAAATCTTAGAGAGAGAGAGAGAAAGCCAATGATAACACTGTACCAAGAGAGTTTCCAAGCAAAACATTAGAAGATTAGTCACTTTACTGCAAACCATATTGTCATACTGGATACAATACTCTGTATGTAGCAAGCCAATGCCATATTCACATAGTGAACAAATATTTCATTTTAAAAAAACATTTCCTGCTACATTAAAAACCAATATTGTGAAATTGAATCCCTCACATTTGTAGATTTGTTTGTATTTTATTTGTAATTATATTTTGTAAGAGATATAAGCATAAGGCATTTATGCCTGGCTTTATGTTTGCATATAAGTAACTGTAATAAAAATGATTTAAAACCTGGGGCTCAAAGAGAAGATTTTTGTCCTTGTTTTTGCTTTTCCCTTAAAAAGATACTATATATTATTCAAGTCTAAGAAAAACTGACCTAAAAGATTGTGGAAAATGTGTATTTCAAATTATGCATTTGTGGAAATGTATTGTCTAAAAGATAAAGCTCTGGTGTCCTGAATGAGTTAATTTATTTCGTGATCATTTTTAATTCATCCTGACTTCCCATCAGATGATGTACTAAAAAAATAAAGAAGGCTTAAAATAAATGTCATTGTTTAAAAACAAAAAACAAAATCCCTAGTCCTACTGGAGCTTTAAAAGCTCTGTTGTATAGCTGCAAAATACCATTCATCTTTTCAGAGTTTGATATATTATTAATTTCAGTTTAGCAACATTAGAATCAGACTATGAGATTATTTTACTTTCAAAGGACTGCAAGGAGAGATGAATTTATGCAGTATCCAATTTTCAACCCAACTAGAAAGGAAATATACCAAATTTCTGTTGTTTAAACTGATGGGAGTCATTTTGTAGTCTTCTAAAAACCAGTTGGACCTGGAGAAATTATAGCTATTAAGTGGGAAGTTTTAATGACTTAAAAACACATTTCTTTCTGCATATTATTCATTTAAAAGAGACTTCTTTTTTTAGAAATCAGCCTTAAAATTGTGAACCTGAGTTAACTCTTTTGGAGATCTAACAGTACTCTCTGTAGTGGTGGAAAAGGAAATGCCAAATACAATTAACTCTACCACCAGACAGAACAAGGGAAGATTCCAGGTGTGGCTTTGAACACCTTGGAAAGGTAGGGTTTGGGAGGTTCTACAGTGTGGGATGTAACCTTGAAGATTTTTATGTTCACTTGGTGACTGAGAAATTCCCAGCAGATCAGGGACATGTCCATTGTTCTTTTTCACTTATTTATCCCTAGTTCCTGCCATATAGTAGTAATGAAGGATAGTCAGAAGAAAGGCAAGCAGGGACAAGCCCCTTCAAGAGGAAACCACCCTTAAAAGGATTCTACACCACCCAGGAAGGAGCCGTCCACCCTTTCCCAGGGAACAAGTACCTGATAAGTAGATGAGTGTGTGGACATAAACCTGATTGGGCGGCAAGCGCATGGAGGGTTAATCAGAGTAAAACAGCCCACACCAAAGGGCCCATAAAAACCCCTAGATTTAAACGCTAAATTGGCAACCCTCTTGGGTCCCTCTTGGGTCCCCTCCCTCTTCAGGAGCTTTGCACTATAGCTCAATAAGCTTTGCCTTGTTCCCCACCACTCTTTGTCTGGTCTACCTCTTCATTCTTTGAAGCAGCAGTGTGACCAAAAACCACAGGCACTAAAGGAAAAGAAATCCTGCAACAGTAGGCATTCACTATATGAATTAATGGTGTTTATAGCTAGACGTATTCAACCAAGACAACATGCGCATGTTCAAAGATTTTCAAAAACTGAGTCAGTGATAATATATGCAGCTCAAAAACATTATACATATAATATGCATATATTTCATGCTGTATATATAAAATAAACACACATATATACTTATATATATATGTATGGCGCATTGGTTGTTTCATTTTTGTTTTACCTTATGGACCTAGGCAAACATAGATAAATATACAGTACACTAGCACACTTGCTATTTTATTTCATTGTGCATATCTTTCTGTAGTAGGGTATTTTGCTATTAAACTAAGTGTTGACTTTCTCAATTTCTTTTAGTTCTATTTTTTTTACTGTATTTAAGTAGAAAGCAGTACTTTCTCTATGCCTCAGGGTATGGTTGATTCAGAGAGAGCAAAGAATCACATTTTTGGCCTTTGAGCAATTAATTTGACCTTTGTAAGTCAACAGTGCAGACAATAGTCTTTAAAGCCAAGGCTTTGAATTGCAAGTACCAGCAGCTTGAAAGGAAAAAAAAAATCTAGAAGCTTGGATTTAAATATCAAGAGCCAAATCCTAGAGGACTTTGAGAAAGAGTTTAGGCCATGGAGAGAGTGGGGGAAAAATAAGTGATGCCATAGGAGCAGTTTTCCTATAAAACAGAGAGGTGATAAAAATAAAAATCCTTTTTGGACTAGAAAAGGAGAAAGGGAAAGGAGAACAAAAAAAGTATAGTTGGCCGTATTCCCTGAACCTATGTTGCGATTGAAACTCTAGAGTTCGGTGACAGGAATCCCCCCAAATATTCAGTAACTCTTGCACTGGTGACTCCTCCACATCAACTATAGAACTTGAGGGAAAAACAACCTAAGTAGTTACCCTTCGTCAGACTAGTCGGCTACAATAGATAGAAATGTCGGCTGGACAGATCTAGATAAAGAGAAGGCCTGGCGCACTGGGTGGCTCAGTGGGTTAAGCCTCTGACTCTTGGTTTTGGCTCATTTCTTCTGATCTCATGCGTCCTGAGATCAAGCCCCCCCCCAGCCCCCTGTTGGGCTTTGTGCTCAGTGCTCAGCAGGGAGTCTGTTTGAAGATTGTCTCCCTCTGTCCCTCCCCATACTTTCCCCACCTTGCTCTCGCTCTTTCTCTAAATAAATAAATATTAAAAAAAAATACTTAAGAAAAGGGGGAAGAGAGAGAGAGATAGAAGGCCTGAGGTGGACACCTATCCTACCCAAGCTTTCTTCAGCTCTCATAAAAGGTAGGGAGAAAATAAAATAAATTCTCAAGACCATAACTGAGGAACATAGGAGATTCAGAAGCTGGGAATCAGTGAGACTAGAATGTTACTCTAGCTTGAAGTGAGGGGATTCCACAGCTAGACAGAAGTCTGCAGGATGTGCAGCTCTAGCTAGGGGTCAGGTGGAGGGTTCTAAATCGCAGAGGACTGCAAAGTCATTAAAAGCCAAACAGAGTCTAGGTGGGCAGTGGCAGAACTCTATAGTCCCACAGAACAACTTCCATGTTTTCAATGCCTACAGGACAAGAAGTCAAATGACAACCAAGACTGAAGATGGCAGAGAGGCAACCACAGATCAGTCATCCTGATTCTAGCACAATACATAAGAACTCAATGGGAGGAAGTCAGGGGGTAAAAAAAAAAAAAAAAAAAAAAAAAAAAAAAAAAAAAGTGGTAATAGAAAATCCTGAACTGAATCAAAAGTGAGTGAGCTTGAGACAAGAGGGGACCAAGTTACCTTCCACTAGTAAGATTAGATTTTCTGCTACCAGACAAAAAAAGGACCAGAGAGGTGACTTACACTTAGTAGTAGACAAATGAAAGTTGCTTTTTTTTATACACTTGAATCTGTGACTTGCTACATTCCCTTCTCAGTTATATATATTTTTAAAACAAAGCTAATCTATATAAAATATATGCTTTCCTACAAATGCATAACAGTCCACATTTAATAATCAAATAATAACCAAGAGGTAGGAGAAGAGATTGTTCTGCAACTACTAGATGCCCCGTATTTGGCATAATGCTTGACATAAAATACACATGAATATTTTTAATAAGTAACTAAAGAATAAGTTAATCATTGCCAATACACATCAGGATAAAAATAATAACATTATTACATAATGTTACATAATAACTAATATTATCGAGCATTTAGTTCCTACTAAACTTTTGCCTGTACCACCTAATTTAATTCTCACCTATATAGTAATATCATCACTCTCATTTAACAGGAAATTATGGCTTATAGGGGGTCACATGATCTGCCCAAGGTCCCAGAGCTACTAAGTAGCAGATCTGGGATTTAAAGGTATGTAATCCGAAATATTGCAATGCTGAATCTTAATTTTAAAAGTTGTTTTTGACTATTTGAAGCAATTTTGGAAAGTTGGTTCCACACTACCCTTTGCTTTTATTTGTTGTTTACAGTTTTTATTTTAGTGCCCAAACTTAGCATCATAGCACTGCAGATCTGGAGTAGGGACACTTTAATGGATCACCTGGTTCAGTCTCCTATTTAACAGATGATGGAATTGACTCATTCAAGGACATAGAGAAAACCAGTAGCTCTTCCTTTGGGAAAAACCCCTCTTGTTCTCTTCTTTTCCCTTGATGTTTCCTTTTTTTTCTCACCCATTTTAATAATTGTTAAAACCGCTGGAAAGGTGAAGGGCAGTGTATTTAAGATTATAAGGGATTGGAAACATGAGATCAGTCAACGAAGGATTTAAGTTAGAATTGGTAAAGCAAACCCCTCTGCACAGATACAGTACTATAAACAATATCTAAAGCTCTGCTTTTGGGGTGCCTGGATGGCTCAGTCAGTTAAATATCTGCCTTCGACTCAGGCCATGATCCCAGAGCCCTGGAATGGAACGCCACTTCCAGGATTCCTGCTCAGTGGGGAGTCTGCTTCTCCCTCACCCTCTGCCCCTTCCTCCTGTTCCTTCTCTGTCTCAAATAAATAAATAAATAAATAAATAAATAAATAAATAAATCTTTAAAATTAAAATAAAGCTATGTTTTTACACTGCTCGCTAAATCCATCCATTGTAAAGGAATTCTTTATAAAGGCATAAACCTTACTATCTTGGACCTCAGAGCTATTTTATTGCAAAGCAGATTTTCCTATTTTGAAGATCTATTTTGTATATATTCTATTTTAACGTTCTAGGCCAACTTGCATACTACCCAAAATGTAAAAAAAAATATATCAATTCTGTTTGAAACACTAAATAGTGTTTCTAAATGCCATTCACACACTGTTAGTATTTTCTAGTCTGTCATTCAAAATGTGTTTTTGTTGTTTACTTTTCAGTCAGCTTACTGAAAAGGCATGGGTGGACAAATAGATGTACTCAAAATTGATGATTCAATGGACTGTGTATGAGGAGAAACAATATCTTTAAAACATTGAATAGGGTTCACAACCACCCATTCTTTAAAACTATTAGACACCAAAGTACATTGACAAATGGATCTAATAGTCTCTCTGCAGTGGTCACCACAGAAGAATTGGTAATGCACTCTATTATTTTGTTAGACATGCACTTCTAGTGACATTATAGTGCCCATAAAATGGTCTGATAACTTACAACCGGGATAAAGCTAAAGTAATACATTACAGAGTTCATAAAAATGTTTCTCTGGAACTTTCACTCACTGCATCATCCTTCCTTTCTTCTGTCTAATCATCTCATTTCATTTTTCTTATGATCTTTAAATTGTTCTTGCAACTATTTTTCAGGTAAAGACTCAGGTACCATTTTTGCATATGGTCAACCATTGCTTAGCCTGCAACAACAAATGTGAAGCCAGGCCAAGGATGTGGGCACAATGTGGGGACAACCTGAGAGTAGGTCACATAACGCCAAGGATGTCATTTTTGTCCTCACCTCCAGCTCTACTTGCTGACGTGACTTTTTAAGCACCTTTAATTTACGTCCTTCTTTCCCTTCTTCCAAAAGGCTAAACTGTCAACCTCCTTCCGACGTATGGGCTTGAAATCAGCCCGACATTCAAAAGCACATATGCTCATAAGTGGGAAAAATCTTAAACATAAAAAAACATTTGCCAGTGTCTTAGCTTTTGCTCCTCCTTTTGAGTTATGCATTAGGATTCTTTGATGAGTCCTAAAGCTTGAATAATTAATGAAAACATGGATGTGATCAAACAGTTTGGAAGTAATTGGCCAATCTGCTCCTTTTATCTTCTGCAGACAGAATTATTTACGGAACTACAATACTTAAGAGAGGCTTTCAGAAAATTCAGAAGAAAGGCTTTTCTCTTTTTTTTCTTTTCTTCACATGTGGTCATCTCCCTTTATCTTTTTTCTTTTTCTTCTTTGCCTCATCTTCCTTAATTTCCTTCTTTTTTTCATAATTCCATTTCATCAATTAACATTAAATATGGATTATACCCCTATAATAAATAAATTGTTCAACATTGAACAATTGAAATAAATTGTTCAACATTGCTCCAAAAATTAAGGAAGCCATTATCTCAGAGAAAGTATACAAACTGAAATTTCAAAATTTTGTTTTGAGTGGGATATATATGTTTTTTAATGAGGGAGATTTTTGCGTAGAATGTTTTATCAAGATACCATAACCCTAAAACAGTTCACAGAACTACAAAACTGTCCATAGTATTCTTCTCTTAAAGGAAAAACACAAAAAGTTGTCAAGGTTTAATAGGACAAGAAATATCATGTTGTGTATCTTTCAACATCATTTGCTTTTATAAAGCTGCAGGCCCCAGAATTGAAATGTGACTTGAAGCCACAAACTTATGCGCAAGATATGATATTTTCTGAACTCCAGACTATAAAAACAAAACATGCTTATAACTACGTTCACTGACATTAGAAAAATGCTCAATACTTTTAGCTGTCCTGGCTCTGGCTGTGCCTACTCAAGATAAATACCTAGAGCTGTTAACTTGAATTCTAAGCACTGTCCACGATAGAAGCACGTCAACTGCGTTAATGTATTCTTTATGATTTATTTACTATTCCGAGTTGTTAGAGGGTAAACTGTATTCATCTACTGAAGTCCTAAGTCCCAGTATTTCAGAATCTAATCTTATTGGGAAATAGGGTTGTTGTCCATGTAATTAATTAGTTAAAAATGAGATCACACTGGGGTAGGGTAGGCCCTTGTAAAAAGACTGATGACCATATAAAATGAGGAAATTTGGACACAGACACACGCACAGGGAGAACATCATGTGAAGATGAAGGCAGAGATCAGGGTGATGCAGCAGAAGCCAAGGAACAAGAGATTACCAGCAAACCCACAGAAGCTATAAGAAAGGCATGGAACAGATTCTTCTTCACAACCTTCCAAAGGAACCAACTCCACCAACATCTGGGTCTCAGGCTTTCTAGCCTTCAGAACTGAGACAACAAATTTCCGTTGTTTGAGCCACCCAATTTGTGGCTCAAACACTTTGTTATGGCAGCCCTAGCAAATTAATACAGTTGTTAAATAAGAAGATACATAAAAAATCTGATGTGATATTTACAATGCATAACATGTATATTTATTTGTGATTATAAGGAGACAAAATTTTCCATCATCCAGTAATTATACCTGAATTGGCAATTCAAAACTTTTAGAATCACTTTCAAATCACATTTATGTACTCCTTTAGAGAGCAAACCTCATAATGAATAATTTACATTTTAACATCTGGGTCAAAATTACATCAAATTCTAGGAGTCTACCGAACAGTGACAACAAGAACCTACAACGTAACTTCAAGAACTGATTAAAGTACTGTTGATGGCCATTTCAACTTGTGCCACATATTATGTAGCCAAGATTACTGCACAAGGAGATCCAGGTTTTATGCAGCCTGCATCCTACACAAATTTGGGATCCCTATTTAAGAAAAGAAGATTACAAGTTAAAAATTACATTCATATGGAATGAGCCCATGTAAGTGATAAGCCCTGAAGCCTAGTCTTGATTCACTTCACGTGAAATCTACCTTTGCTGATAAGACAATGACAACAAAGCCCAGAAACAGTGCAACCAGTTTCACAGAGATGAAGTGATGCTTGTATCAACATAATTTTGCTAGCCTGTAACTGTGAAACAAGTAGAAACACAGGGGAAGGACAGACAATGATGCTGAAAGGTACTTCAAATGTCCTAGACAGATCAATCCAGTCTAATTTTATGTCAGCATTTCTCTCCAAGCAACTGTACTGTAGAGACAATGAGTAAGACTATGTCAGTGAAAAGTCAGATCAATTAGCTGGCCATTTTGGCAGTCTAATGCTAGCAGTAAGTCAAAATAGTATTGAAGTATGAACCAATTGGCTCATTAGAAATTTTCCATATTCAAGTGGTTTATCACATAGACACAGCTTCATATACTGACATCTCCATTCTGTTACATTCCCTTTCCCTCTGCACAGTATTCAGTACCAATCTTTTTACTATCAGCTCAAGAACCTGAGCTATGGCAGTGTTTACGCCCCTGTCCATTGTGGCTCCTCTGTCTGGTTATTCTCACTCTCTATCTTCCCAGTAAATGTCTTCTTACCTTTCTGTGTCCTATACGGCTTAGCCTTACACCTTAAAATAATGGGTCGAGCATCCATTTCTTTACATTACTCTCTATTACTCCTGGATAGGTTAAGTTCTTGAACCCATAAATGTGATACGTACTCAAAGAAGAGCCATACTTTTAAAGTCTCTACCTTTCTCTCTTGTTTATTTTCCTCCCATACAACAGCAATTTCTACTCATATTCCTTCTAAATTATCTCCAAACTTCTCATCCAGTTATGGTTCACTCAGGACTTCTTTCTTCCTTTTCCGGATTTGTATAATCAAATAACTGATCAGCCAAAGGCAGAACCTTCTAGGAGAATAGTACGGGGAAAGAAAATTAAAAAAACACCTTTACCTCCAGGTGGAAGGGTAAGATTGGGATCACTCTAGGTTGATTGATAATATATGTGCCTTCTTTTTTCAAAACTCAAATACTCTCAGAGACTCCAGGAAAACCTCCCTAATGACCCATTGTCTCCTTTCTATTTTTTTCCTTAAAGATTTTATATTTATTTATTTATTTATTTATTTATTTATTTATTTATTTATTTATGAGAAAGAGAGAGAGAGCATGAGCATGGGGAGGGGCAGAGGGAGAGGAAGAGAACCTCAAGTAGACTCTGTGCTGAGCACAGAACCCCATGCGGGGTTCGAGCCCACATCCCTGAGATCACAACCTGAGCCGAAATCAAGAGTCAGACGCTCAGCCGACTGAGCCACCCAGGTGCACCCCCCTCTCACTATTAATTCATTAGTCCTCCTTCCTTTTTTTTTCCCCAAACCTCTGTATTTAACATATTGTACTTACGTTAAGTCTATTTCTGCCAAAGAGTATAAACTTCTTAAATCAGGGGCTGTAATATTCTCAGTGTTTAGCACAGTGATAGACACATAATACATTCTCAGGTAATGTTTGTAAGAAAGTAAAACATCATTACAAGTTATTCCCAATGTGTTCATTCCTTGGGTCATGTTTCTTTACAACAGGATAACTGGAAATGTGGCATGCTATCTTTTAGAGTGATTGGCATATAGCAGTTACTCAATAAATGCTTATTGACTAAAAGAATGAATTACAAGATTTGGGTTTGTGAATAATTAACCTCTGCAAATAGACTTTCTGATCCTAAGTAGAACTCATTGGATTTCTGAACACAGAAAATGCCTGACATAGATTTCTTTATTAATAGAAAATGACTTAACTATCTTTCATTTTTTTCACAAAAATTAAGAAGAACATTTAGGCCTCCTTCACATATATATAGCAATTTGTCACAAAGAATTCCAAACAAATAGAATTACTAATGTCACTGCAGGTAGTTGCCATTTTTCACCATGTTTCACTTAACATCTGACAGCTCTGTTCCTTTGATGCTACCAGATAAAGACTATACTTCAGTTATAAAAATAAAGAGTGAGGAAGAACAAACAGGGGGCAGAGGGAGGAAGAATGCAAGTAGGAAATAGGAGGTGCTTGGAAAATTCAGAGAAGAGCAAGGATAGTTGACTGTTTCCCAGAATATAGACAGGGTTTGGTGGACAGGAGTAAATCTGTATAGTATCTTTCAGATTATGAAAAGAGGTTTGAACTTTATTCTAAAGTTTAATGGGAAGTCACTGAAAGCTCAACAGGATGTAAGTCACCAAACTGGATCGATTGGACCCAAGGGGTGGAGGCTACAGTGAAATTAGATTTTATGGGAAACACTGGATTAGACCCATGAGTTGAAATGGTGCTCAAATGGGTTGGAAAGGTCCAATATACTTGGGGTATTGTAATAGTCTTTGGCAGAGATTCCTGTTCACTTACATTAATACCTTACACCTCCACTCTTACTCCACACCCTTCCAAATGCAGGACTGAGTAACTGAAAAATGCGTATGTATGAATTCTGACTGGAAGTCCCATGGCAGCATCTTATCAGCATCAACATATAAAGCATCAACATATAAAGATTGCCTAATTTGTATATCCTATAAAATCTACAGCCAGATGTGCAGGAAGAGCAGAGTCAAATATGCACTAATTATATTTATACACTGAAAACATACTGAAACACACACTGAAACACTAAACACTCTGAAATTAGGTAGCTTGTATATAGCCAATCATGGCAAGGAAATGAACAGCAAAACCACTAGGAGAACCAATTACAAAAAGGAGTTCCCTACGAAGGAGTATAAGAACCCTGAGCTTTCCTGGTCTCCTTTCACTTTCTCCTACTACAATAGTTTATACTATCCTTCTGCTCTTCTAACAGCTGGCTGAAGGCTCTGGGCCTCTCTCTGAGAGCCTTCAAACTGGATATTAACCACAGGCTTGCCCTAGATAGCCACCATGAAACAAAACCCATTCATAGCTTTATGGTGACTAATGAACCATGTAAGGCACCCACCAAGGGTTTAAAGTACTATGAAATTTACTCCTGCTTCAAAAAGAGTATGCATATATTAATAGCAACATAAATTCTAAATATACTGAGTTAATACTACACTAGAAAGTCTTTTGTAGCACTGAATAATTCTGTAAGTGAATTGGAAAGACTACCTCTGGTCAGTTTCCATGTGCCACCTTGAAACCAGTTCACTGTAGGTATTAGATACCCTATAGTTTTGATAGTAATCTATCCAAACTCTGTATCAGCTGGATTTCCCCAAAGCTCATTAGTTTCTGACAGGGCTGCCAAAATCTCAGTTTCTACATCTGCTCTCTTAAATCTTCAACTCCAAAACCCATCTTTCATTTTCAATGGGAGTAATTTAGAAGATGAGGTTTGATATATTGATTTTTTTTCCTTCTCAGCTAACTTTGAAGGGATAAAACTATACCATCTATGAAAGAATAATCTGTATATAGGAATATGTCTTCCCACCAAGTCTTAGTTCTATTTATGTGGCATAAATGAACCAAATGTCGATTTTTATTTTCAAAATGCTCAGACATTTAATACGTGCTAATTAATTAGCAGGTCCTGTTCAGAAATAACAGTTCCCACAGGCTTTTTCAGAAAAGAAACCTAAACAAGAAAGGGTCTCTTCACTGTGTTTACCCAATATTCTGCTTATCTATTTTTAGCAGATTCTTCTTCACTCTTCCCCATTGGACAGGATCAAGGAACTGAAACTACATTATAATGAATCTCTTCAATCAGCCTGCTCTTTCCTACCTATATAAAGGATAACAAAATATCAAGCTGCCAAAAGCCACAAAGCCTATTTTCTATGTAGAATAATGAATCCTTAGGACAGAGGCTCTGAATGTTCCCTTACAATAGCTAAATGAAATTGATCAAGCTATATGGAAAAGTAGGTACATATTTTATTTTTAATTGTACATTTCCTCAATGCTTTTCAATGTTATTTAAATAGAAATAAGCTCCTAGAAACTGGGCTACTATATCTCACAAAGTAAAACCGAAAGACAGGTGAATATAATCTTATGCAATATGGTAAAGACTTCCACATGGGCTGAATGGAACATGATACTGTGTAGTCAATAGTGTAGGAGTGGACTGTAGACATTGTGCAGTGGGCACCACCTCAACTCATAAAGTGACTTACAATCCCTCTCTATCCCCTTCTGTTTCCAACTGTGATTTAGATATCAACGTTAAAAAAAAAAGAAAATGGAATACTTAATAACTTAATACTCTATTAAGTACTATTTAAAATCCAAATCTTTACAACATTCCAATAAATTGCACTGGATTACAAATATATCTACATATTATTTACAATTTAAAATGAGGATGCTAAGACTAAAATCTATTTCTCAATACAAGGAAGATAGAACATATTCAGCTTATTTCTATTTAATATTTAATTGCTAGAACCCAGAAAAATGAGTTAACCAATTTTCATTATTTCTTGGATTGATCTGACAGAAGAAAATGATCAGTGGGTCCATTCTCAGGAATGACTATATCAGTGAACTTAGTGGACCTTCTTGGTATTAAGAAACTAACGGTACCAAATAAACTCCATTTGGGATAGAGCAGGAGTCAAATAGAGAGACACTGAGTTTGAAGTTGGAAGATGTGCCGCTGAGCCCTTCATTCTGGAACTCATGAATATACATCAGGATTACAGTTCAGGGAAAAGCTACTGTGATGGGAGTTTATTTTTGAACATGGACAAAATGAGTGTTCAGAAAAAAATAACAATTTAATTCTTGAGAATCAACACTGTGGGAAGACAATCTTTTGTTGCAAATCCCACAGAAATAATTTTATATAATTTGCTATTAATAAGGAAAGAGAGAATACTTGACAATTTGCATAGGTTTTGGAGATATAAAAGGCTAGTCACTTTTTAATGCTAACAATAGTTTTTTCTTACATGCCATGAATTTTTAATGATCATACATATTAAAATCATGTGTTGATATCTAAAAATATGAATGATAATTAGAAATTGCTTTCCAGTGTAGTTTGATGTTTCTAGAAAGACAACTACAGTCTGACAGTATGTTATCAAAGTCTCTTATAGATAATATTTTTAATTGTTTTACTTTACCATGATTACAAGTATCTATAGTGACTGAAGATGCATTTTATTAAGATTTAGAATGTGTTCTTATCATGGACACATTTGTTCACATGTACTGCTTAATGCTTAAGTATATACATGTACTGGTTTATACAGACTTAGTACAAAAGGAGAAAACCATTTTAATTCTAAATATGAATTCTTAAATTTCCATAGTTCAAATTTTTTCCCAAGATATTATTTATTAAATACATACTAAATATGCAATAAGTCTATAACAAATACATATTAAATATAACTACACATTAATATTTAATAAATATATACATATTAAATATTCTCACACTATTAAAATAATTTAGAAGCATTAACTTATATAATCCTCAAAGCAATCTCCTAAGAGTGATAATACCCTTATTTCACAGATGAGAAACAGAAGCACAGAAGAGAAAGTTACCCAAAGTTACTTGGCTAGCAAGTGAAAGGTTTGGGCTTTTACACTTCGGTAGGCTGGCTCCAGAGTCCACAATTTTAACAATGATACCATGCTGCTGAGTTCTCAGATACCACTAAGTAGCTTGTCTTTCAGATTTGGCTTCTACAACTCTCTTAGTTGTAGAAGGAGTGTTTCAGGCTATTTCAGGAATAACAGCACCACAGACTCATTCTACATCTAAGAGAATTGGATCTCCTCGTATCACCCCTTTTTCTTTCTTCCAAACACGTAATCATTATTCTGACTTCTTACACCAGTGATTAGTTTAACTGTTCTTTAATTCTATGTATGGATTTGTCATATCTACCTAACATCTATCTCTTCATTTTTTCTCTATTTGATTTGATTGCATGAATACATCTATTCTAATATGTGAACATACCACATTTAAAAAAAATTCACACTACTATTGATGGATATTTGGGTCATTTCCAAATAATTTAAATGTAACAAATAATATTAATATGAACTGTATTAGTTTCCTAGGGCTACTGTAATGAAGTGCCCCAAACTGGGTGGTGCAAAAGAGAAGTTTATTATCACACGGTTTTGCAGGGAATCAGTATAGCCATGCTTTCTGAAACCTGTAAGGGAATCCTTCCTTGCCTCTCCCTAGCGTCTAGTGGTTTGCGGGCAATCTTTGGTGCTCCCCGGCTTATAAATGCATCACTCAGGTCACATGGCTGTCTTCTTGCATGTGTTCATGTTGTCTTCCTCCTGTGCGTGTCTGTCTTTGGTTCCAAATTTCCCCTTTTTATAAGAACACCAGTCAGTCATATTGGACTGAGCCCACCCTACTAACCTCACTTTAACTTGATTACCTGTGCAAAGACCCTATTTCCAAATAAAGTCACATTCTGAGGTACTGGGGTGAGGAGTTCACATGTCTTTTTTATGAGACATAATTCAACTCATAACAAAATTTTTACACATGTCATAATGTCTTTTGATATATATGTCAAAATATATGTACTTGGTGACCATTTTTTCAAATCCACCAATGTTATTTAGAAATACATTTTTTTTAAAAATGTTGGTGTTAGATCATGCTAAATTCACTTACTAATCTAATAATTTTTCTGTAGAATCTTTTGTCCTATTTTCATATATAACCATTTCACCTTTTTTTTTCAAATCTCTTGACATTCATTTCTTTTCACTTTATTCACTGGACAGTTTCTGTAGTATGATGTTGGATAGAAGTGTTTATAGTGCTATCTTAAGCATCTAATCATTAAATACAATGATGGAAATACTTTGTCAGACTGGGAAAATCTAGTTTAACAGTTTTATTTTAATTATGAAGAGATGATTTTTTTAAAGATTTTATTTATTTATTTGAGAGAGAGAGAGCACAAGCAGGGGGAGGGACAGAGGAAGAGAGAGAAGCAGACTCCCCACTGAGCAGGGAAGCCTGACACAGGGCTCGATCCCAGGACCCCAGAATCATGACCCAAGCTGAAGGAAGACGCTTAACCAACTGAATCACCAAGGCTCCCCTGAAGAGATGATTTTTATCAAATTCCTTTTCTGTATTATTGAGATGAACACTTCTTCGTTTATTTTGTAAATGTGTTAAGTTACATTGACCTAATTTTCAAATCTTGCATTATTGGAATTAATCCAACTTGATCATTTGTGTTATCCTTTTTATATATTATGGAATTTGTTTTGCTAATATTTTGGGTGATTTTTTATATTCATGTTATAAGAAAGAGTAGTTTGTAATTATCTTTTCTTGTAAAGTCCCTGTCAGATTTTGATTAGATTTGATTTTAAAACCATCTTATAGTCTATGCTTAAAAGCAATTTATATTGAAAATTATTTATCATATGCCTAATTCCTTAAAATCTTTTTCTATAACATTATAGTCCTTCAACTTGTGAAAATCAGTAGTCTACAGAGTTTTCCCAGATAGGCACCATTCCAAAAAGCTATGCTCTTTCACAATTTCATGGCTCTTGAATCTTCCACCGAGCAAGAAATAGGATCACTACCTGTCCCTCTCTACTCCCTTACTTATATTTTATATATCTTCCAAGCACTGATCGCCAACTAACATATTGTATGTATATTTCTTTAGATGTTTATTAAATGTCTATTTTCCTCCACTGGATTTTAAAATGCATGAAGTAAGTATTTCATTTACCCCAATGCCATAAACAGTGTCTAGCACAAACTAGACACTTAATCTATATTTGTTGAACTAATGGATACATCATATCATATACTCTAGATTATATCTACATCTATATATGTTTATTGTATCAAGTTTATACAGTGTGTGCTGAATTAATTTGCTTAATTGTTTTTTTTTTCTAGTTGTGGAAAAGAAATAGTTTTGACAAAATACAAATGCTACACAAAATGGCATTTTGAGTTAAAAGCCAATTTATTAATCTCCTCATTATCTTTATCTTGGAATGGCCTTCTGATCCCATCCTTTATAAGAAACACAACCCTGCCAGTCATATGTCATCATGTCAAAACTCTGACTGACAGGACAAAACAAAGACTCACCAGCCATCATCTTATAATATAGGGTTTATGAACATGCAGGAATAATAAGAAAGAAATAAAGCAGTCTTCTTTTGAAAATCTTAATGTGACATTTTTGTTCTTTACTATTGTTCTGCTAGGTAATATTATAGCTCAACATGGTTGCCAAGGACTCTAAGTTACCAAATGCAAATGTCTGGGAGAGGCCCTACATTAAGTAGGAAGCCAAGAGAATGAATACCTGGGTTTCTGTACTTTTCATTTTTTTCCCAGGAGAATAAAGCATAGTTGTAGATTAGCTCAGATAAAGATACATAGTATTAATGAGGCCTTGAGTGGGTCAGTGGGCTTTACTCCTTCCCTTGCTAAGCATGCCTCCCTTCCGCTTCAATTCTGCCTTTTCATCTACAGAATGTGAATATTTCCCATCCCTATTGGTCATTAGACTGACTAAAGGGAACTGTAGATGAATTTGCATTCATCCAAAGGCTTATTTCCACAGCACAGTGGTATCATTTTTTAATTTGAAGGAACATGATAGTAGTTAATAATTATAGAAATAAGGGACATAGCTTACTGAGACCAAACTAATAGTTTAGAAAAATTTTTTAAAAACCATCCTAAGATATTTATAAATAACATGCATATTTTAATACATGCTGCATATAAGTATATGTGATTATCAAATTTATTGCTTCCTCTTTCAATATCTTACCATCATATTTCTTTTCTTAAAAACAAAACAACAAAAACCCCATCGTTCCTTGAACACATCAATGAAACTAGAGCCATAAGTAACATTTCCTTTCAGGAATTCATTGAAATACAAATCTTCCTTGACTTACAATGGGGTTACATCCTGACAAACCCTTTGTAAAGCGAAAATATCATAAGTCAAAATGCATATTGCTAGCCTGGGAAAAGATCAAAATTCAAAATTCAAAGTACAGTTTCTATGGAATGTGTATTATTTTCGCACCATCATAACATCAAAAAATTGTAAGTCAAACCATATGAATTTGGGGACCATCTTTATTTCAGTCTCAATATAAGAGATGGGGCTGTGTTTATAGGAAGGTGAGGCTTTCTGACAATCAGACGGTGAGGGTGAGGTGTGATTGAGAGCAACACGTTTTCTTGCCTTGAAGCAAAACCTATGACTGACTTTAGAAGCAGCAGATGATTTCTGCAGGCAATGTCACTGTGCTTTTTTTTCACAAAGGTCATTGTTGAGAAAGGCCCTTGGAGGTGGAAAGAAATAACCTCAGTAAAAGGGGGAAAATCCAGTCATATCTTCACTAAATTGTCCACTTTCCCTTTCGGTGATTTGAAGTTATTAATTCCTTGCTACTATTCTGTTTTACACTTTAATTTTACACTTTAATCTCAATTATTGGGCAATGTTTTAGATAATTAAAGATAATGTATATTTGCTTTCTGGAGTTCTTTTTGAAGTACATTTGAAGGGGCGCCTGGGTGGCTCAGTTGTTAAGCGTCTGCCTTCGGCTCAGGGTGTGATCCCAGAGTCCTGGGATCGAGCCCCACATCAGGCTCCTCCGCTGTGAGCCTGCTTCTTCCTCTCCACTTCCTCTGCTTGTGTTCCCTCTCTTGCTGGCTCTCTCTCTGTCAAATAAATAAATAAAATCTTCAAAAAAAAAAAAAAGAAGTACATTTGAAAAGACAGATCTGTGACCCTGTTATGAACAAACACTTCATGCCCCATTAAAAACACATACAAACACAAAGTTCAATGGACTTATTTTTTCTCTTAAATACTTTCCTCTTTCTTAATACTTAAATGTTTCTTAAATTCTTTTCTCTTTACATTCAAGAATGGAAAGAAAATCTTAGGTTCATACAAAAGACTAAAATAAAATAGTTAGCAGGTACCTCCTAAATAACTGTGGGAATATGTAGTCTGGAAAATACAAGGTGTCTATCTATCTATGCTTAAAAGACCCTCCCTTTGAAAAACCATTTGAATATTTAAAATAGTATCTTATTGATGTCAACACATAAAGAATTGAAGAAAATGACCACTATGCCAATTCAAATTTGAAAAATGTTCTTGTGATTACTTATGGCCTGAATAATACATGAATGAAAAGCAGAATGTTGACTTTACATTATATCATTGTAACTTCCATTTTTTCACTTTGCACCTCATGTCTATTAGATCATCTATTTCCTGCAATGATCCCCTGTGTCAATATTTCCATTCATATCCATGTCAGAGATTTGGAAGTGGGGCTTAGGAAGAACTAGTAGCTGAAGGTCACTCAACTAATAATCAGAAAAGCTGAGTTTCTAATTTAAGATTACCTGACTCCAGCCCCCACTGCTCACAGGCACTATCTTGTGTTGCCTTACTCTATATTGGATGAGTTCTGATTCTGCTAAACAGATAAGGATTGGACACTATTAGCACTCAAAAAAAATTTTTTTTTCTCAGAAAGAAGTTGGATTATATTTGTCTTCTTATTTGGAATGTCATAGAACTTTCAGATGACCCAATAAAATTTGTGACAGGAAATGACAATTTTAACTTCTTACAAGGAAAAAATGATTCTAAATAATTATTCTAAGTAATATAAAGAAAAATAATGGGGCACCTGGGTGGCACAGTCAATTAAGCATCTGACTCTTGGTTTTGGCTCAGGTTGTGATCTCAGGGTCATGAGATCAAGTCCCAAGATGGGCTCCATGCTCAGTGCAGAGTCTGCTTAAGACTCTCTCTTCTTCTCCCTATGGCCCTCCAGCCCCCCACCCCCCAAAATAAATAAATAAATTAATTAATTAAAATTTTTTTTTAAAAAATGGTGACTTCATTGAGTCCAAGAACTTGCATTTCTGTTGTCTTTATTTTCAGGTTATCTCCTTTAAGAAATAGCTAAAGCAGTACAATAGTGCATTATATGATTATCACCCTGATCCTTTGGGATTTTCAAATTATTTTAAATAAAAAGATATTCTTTTATTTTAAATAAAAAGATATTCTTTAAAAAAAATCACACTTGGACTGGACTTGGACTCTTGGTTTCCAGTACTGAACTCCTCATATAAATCATTTAACTATGTTTCAGAAAGCCTCTTTCAGTTTTTCTTGGAAATTACATTAAAGATTAAAAATGGAATAATTAAGTTTCTCAGACCTGAGTAAGGCAGAGCCTTGAAAGGATGGTCTAACACAAGGCTCAGATTATCTTAGCTCTTACTCAGGTTCTCTGGGTTAGGTTTTGCCAAAGACATGGACTGTAATTCTAAAATGTCACATCCAATCTTATAAATGCTTCCTGTCTTCACAGGAAATTTTCAATGAATGACCATAAATCTCTTGGTTTTTACTTTCTAAGGAGCTCAAATCAAACTTATTTTATTCTCATACCTACTCATGTATTTGGTCTCATACTTGCCATTCTCATATCATTTTCTGGGTTACACTCAGAGAACTCCCAAAACTCTAAATTCCATTTTTATAAAATCTTAAAAGCACTGAAGTCCATCAGTATTGGAATTTTTGTTGGCAGATTTTTGAAACGTGCTGCAATTGCTTAATCATTTCTATATCTGAGATGGTAGAGTAAATGACTGTGGGTGCAGATTTTAGACCCAAACTTCCTGGATGTTGGTCCTTAAACTATATAATCATGGGATAATTTTCTTTCTACTACCTAAAGTTTGTGGTAAGAATTACATGAATAATCCATGTAAAATACTTGGAATAGTGCTAGTATTATTAAACACTAAATAATGACACTAATGTATTATTTATATTATTAGTGGGAGCTGACTGTATAGACCCATGTGGAGAACCTTACACTTCTTTCTAATAAACTTTAAAAGGCATTGAAAACTATTATGTTCCTGATGTTGGTAGAGGTTACACAGGATAAAAATAAAGTAAAAGATTCTGTTCTCATGGATCTTAAAATTTAATGAAGGTAAGATGGTATTGAGAGAACAATGGCTTTCCAATTTTTGCCAGAAAGAAAATATGTATAATAGATATCAGACAAAGAAAAAGTAAATAAACTAGGGCAAGTCATTAGGAATGATTTTGCAAAGAATATAGGACTTAAGTTGTGCTTTGAGGGAAAGGCTTATGATGTTTTCCAGCAGCTTAAGTGGAAATTAAATTTCACTCACAAATAAATTTGCATTCATTTTATTATTAACATGCTCAAAAAAACTCTGAGGAAAAGTTCTACAGAAAAAAACTTATATGGCAATTATTCTGTTGTTATATTTGAAATTTTGTTCCCTCAATAAGGTACTTCCTTCAATAACCTTTCATGAAATACTAGAGACAATATGTAGGCAGAATGCATTTAATTAGTATTTTATTTTACATAGTATATCATCGTGAGCTAAAGATTACCAAGAGAAAAACTTATTTTGAAGGAATCCTTAGAAGGGCGAACATGATCCAGGCAACTGAACTTAAATTGTTATTATTCCTGTCTCTGCATTGAAGTTAATGACACAAAATTACACCAATCTTTGGATATGAGATGGTTTTCAACTCCTCTCTTCCCTTCAGTCCCCAAATCCAATTCATCAGGTATATTAGTTTGAAGATGGATACAGTTGCCAATTTTTAGGAAGAAAATAATGTGATTATGGAAAAGGGGAGTGGCTGGAAATCAGATTTTCTTCTTTTAATAGAGAAGTTTAGGTAGTCCAGAGAAAGGATAAAAGTTTTGAAATACCTTATTACATTTGCCATTTTCTCTCAACATTTTGAGTCAGAAGAAAGCATGGGGAATGGCCTAAACCACTGGCTTTCAAAGTTTCTGGCACAATCTAATTGTGTGCTTGAGTTGAGTTGGCTCTTACCAGCTCATGAGAGCTCATTAACTTCTCAGGAATGTTGTTAAAGATGGCCATTATCAAACATTAAGTTATATAACTTAAAAATCAAATACATATTAAAAATAAAAGTGATAAATACACAAAACTTTATAATTTCTAATTACTACATTTTACTACATGCTCTTGAGGCTATTTATATATACCTTTATGACTGAAATACATTATAAAGTTGTGCATTGTGCATTTGTCCAAATCTACCTTCAGTGGACTCACACTAACAGCCTGACATCTGCTATGGGCAGGAAGGACATATAATATTTACACTTTGAAAACTGACAAACTGTAAACCACAACAATTTGCCCCTAGTCAGTTGTTAAATATCTTATATTACAACCTAGTAGCATATACATATTTATGCATGCAGATACACATTTGAATCAAAATTTCAAATTGCTGCACTCTATTTTCTACTATTTTATTCTATTAAATCTAATACTTTAAAGGGGCGCCTGGGTGGCTTAGTCAGTTAAGTGCCCAACTCTTGATTTCAACTCAGGTCATGATCTCAGAGTCGTGAGGTGGAGCCCCGCACTGGTGTCTGTATGGCTTAAGATTCTCTCTCTCCCTCTTCCTCTGCCCCTCAACCTCCTCAATCAATCAATCAATCTAATACGTTAAAAAAAACTGGTTATGACTAAATAAAGTAATTTCTATAATCACCTATAAGGATCACAATCCAAAGTATGAAAAAGAAACCAATCAAAATAACTTAGATAAAAATTTATCTCCTTTAAAATATACTCCAAGAGTGGCTCAGTCCGTTGACTGCCAGACTCTTGGTTTTGGCTCAGGTCATAATCTCATGGTCATGGGATTGGGCACCATGATGAGCACTGCGTTCAGAGGGGAGTCTGCTTGAAGATTCTCTCCTTCTGCCCCTCCCGACACTCGTGCTCTAAAATAAATAAACCTTTAAATATATATATATATTATATATTATATATATATATAATCATTCCAAGATACGGCATTTTACAACTTTAATAATAATTTACAGCTTTTGAAAATTTTTCCCTGTCAAATAAATATATTTTAATGTTCTGTATGTGGTTGACTTTATGGCTATATCTATAATACATTTCACATCTCTCCAATTAAAATTAATTAGTAGCTATGTATTTTGATGGTTTGACTCCAGCTCTAGGCATAGACTCTGATTAGTCAAAAACAGTGGTTCTCAAGTTTTAGTGTGCATAGAATCTTCTGGATGGATCAATAAAATACAGATTGCTGGGGCACTTCCTCAGAGCTGCTAATTCAATTGGTCTAGAATGAGGCCCTAGAAATTGTATTTCTAATAAATTCTCTGGTGCTACTGACACTGCTTGTTCAGAGACTACACTTTGAGAAGTACTGGACCAAGATACTCGGGTAACCACAGTCCACTTACCCAGTGATTCATTACAGATGGGCAACTTAGGGCCGTTCCCCCTTGTAACAAGGATTTGCTCAAGAAATAGGTGAATAATTGATTTCAGACCAAAGACATGTAAAAGCAGGTTTGATGATGGCTCCTAGGATATCAACTTCAATTGTGGACCCAGTTTTGAAAGTCACTCTCTCTGCCTTTGATCTACTTACAAATGTGAAACAAGGAGTATAGTAGCCATCTTGTAAAGAGACTGATGATGAAACCAACATATAGAGGAGACAGAGGCACAGAAAAACAGAGAAATGCACTGGCTTTCTGAACCACCTCTGAAATTATTCTGTTAATAGTGACCCCTCCAGAACTCTCAATACTGTTTAAGCTGGTTTGAGTTGAATTATCTTTTCTTTATAGTGAAAACCATCTTAACTAATATACCTATATATCTGATGAAGCAAAGTATTTAAAAATCCCTAAAAATACACCTAAAACCATTATGCCTTTTATAATAATCTCTATGAACTGATATATTGCTGTGGGGACCCTTCATAAGTGGATGCAAAACTGACACTTCATCTTGCAGCCATTAAGGAAAAGTGTGCACATCCCATTCCAATCAGGAATCTGCATTTTGCATTCCAAAGTCAGCTGAATAACTGAAGTCCCGCAAATAAATGAAAACTTAAGTATTTTATACTCTAACAAAACAACTTAACCCTGAATTTTGCAATGATGATTTTTCTTAAAATATGTCCTGTTCTTTGCAGATATGATACACATTTGAGGGGGCAAAGATGCTATTTCCCACCATAAACAGACTGGACATAAAATTGGTAACCGTGGAAAATTTGAGTTTTGTTTTCCATCGAGAAACATAATGGGCTTGTATTTGATGAGTCAGTCCTTCTGCTGTCTGACTTTCTTCCAATGGTTTAGTATGGAAACATCTTTCTTCGACAAAATGCTTCTGTCCCTTAGCCTTCTCTTTCATTGACTTCCATTTTTTAGACCAGCAGTTAGCAAACTACAGTCCACAGCCCAAATAAAAAGTCTTCTCCCAGTCTGGACCTCACCTTTTAACTTTCTTTGTGGTGTATTTTGATGAACCATCTTAATATGGTCCTGTTTATCTTTTTTAATTAATTATTAGCGCTCTTTGTTTCTAATTTAAGAAATACTTATCTAGTCCACAGTCAGGAAAATTTTTGTATGTTTTCTATGGCAAGTTCTATTGTTTTACTTAACAGATACAGATCTGAAATTATCTGTGATTTACTTATATATATGGTTTGAGTTAGGGGTCAGATTCATTTCTATTATATCTAATCGACAATTTATTTAAAAGAGAGGGGTTCTTTTTCCACTATACTATATGGTCCCTTTGCCATAAATCAGGTGATCATATATATGTTGTTGGATCACAGATTTAAAGGAATGATTTAAGAATCATTTTATGATTCTATAGATATTTATTAAGAGTATACCATTTACAGTGATCCGTTAAGAATAAAGGACTAAATTCTGCTTTAAAATAATGGGGCAATGGCATTTTTATTTTGCTCTCCTATCTTAAAGCCCACCAAAATCAGCAAATATATATATTTTGTATAAATAAAATAAAATAAGGAACTTGCCTTATCCTCCAAATGATATTATGTATATTTTTCTAAATCTAGTGAAACTTGCATTTAAATTTGGGAAAACAGTGAAAGCTAACCTTGATTCAGTTAGAATTTTCCCTAAAAGTGAGAGCTCCAACATATGAGCATACTTTTTATATGTTCTCAATCTAGGGGAAACACAGGACATAGAAAAACTATGGAATGCCCCATACATGGAAACCCATATGCATTTTGATCAAAATAAGTTTTGATTTGCAAATGTTGAACTTAGGTACATAAAATTCTTGCAAATGGAGTTAATAAGTTGAAATAATGGCTTGGTATTTTGAAACATGTTCTCCAAGGGGAGATTTCCCCAATCTATTGCTATTCTTTATTTGGTTTTAGGTATAGGAATGCAAAACCTGCAGGGCCCTGTATGTTCCTCTGGATCTCAGGGGTGGGTGAGGCCTGAACACTGCCTAGAAAGTATCAGGCATTCAACATATGTATGTTAAATTGATTGTTTATAGCACAGTAAAAACTAACATTTATTAACCCTGATTTTCTCATGTGAAAACCAGGTATTACAGTACCAACTGCCATCTCACTTCAGAGGGATGCTCTGAGTAGCAAATGAGATAACAGATGGGACTTTTGTTTATTACTATAGAATCCTATTCAAAGAGGTTATTATTTCTAACATTGCTTTCCTCTCTTAGCATATTCAGTTTTCCAGGAGAACAAGGCTGACACTTAAATATACAGATGATATTTACATGAGGCCTAAGTCCAAACCACATTTCTCTGCTGTATCAATTATATTTGAGAAATTGGTTTCTGAACTTTTAAAGTGTTTTTCCTTCCATTTAGCTCCCCAGGTTCCTTTTTCTTTTGTTTGCTTTTTTGGTTTTCTTTTTTCTCTTTTCTTTTTGAAATGATGATGTTGACTTTAGGTCTTCAGGGCTTAACAGGTAATGGAAGGACACTGGGGAGAGCTGGGATGGAAGTGGCTATCTGTGATGGCCAATTTTATCTGTCAACTTGACTAGGTCATGAGGTGCCCAGATATTTTGCTAAACACATTTCTGGGTGTGTCTGTGAGAGTATTTCCAGAATAGATTGGCATTTGAATCTGAACTTGAGTAAAGCAGATTGCCCTCCTTGATATAGATGGGCATCATTCAATCCACTGAGAACTTGAATAGAAAAAAAGGAAGAGAAAGGGACAATTCACATTCTCAGCCTGACTGCTTTAGCTGTGCCATCAGTCGTCTTCTCTCTCACTAGGACTTATGGCATCATCCCCCCCCACTTCTCAGGTCTTCAGACATGGAAAGAACCACCCCACCGACTTTCCTGGATCTTCCAATTGAAGACAGTAGATCACTAGGGACTTTTTAGCCTCCATAATCATCAAATGAGCCAATTCCTTAATATATATATCTTTACTAAACAACGTTTTATATATATATAGATATAGATATAGATATTGGATATATATATATATCATATATATATTGGATATATATATATTATATATATATGATACCCTCCTTTCCAGGTCACATTCAGACTTCACCTCCACTCTCCGATGAGCCATATATTTTAGTTTTGTTGATTTTGATAGGCCTCAAGATAGAGGAGCAAAACGGGGTGCCTGGGTGGCTCAGTCGGTTGAGCAGTAGACTCTTGACTTCAGCTAAGGACATGATCTCAGGTCCTGTGATTGAGCCCCACATCAGGCTCTGTGCTCAGCAGGGCGTCTGCCTGAGGATTCTCTCTCTGCTTTTTCCCCTGCTCATGCGCTCTCCATTTCTCAAATAAACAAATCTTTAAAAAAAAAAGAGGGGGGGAGCAAAATAACAAGGCCATCACTCTATCATGTATGTATACTATTGGTTCTGTTCTCTGGAGAAACCTGATTTATACACTATCTATTCTGGGCTATATTGCCATATTATGGCTTCTCTAGAAAGTCAGGACTGATATCCCATGCCAAGCTAACATTCTACTTGCAGATTCCTGGCTTTGTGATTCACACACATACACACACACATATAATATTCCTGTTATTACTCTATCTGATAGCTGTGGTTCATCTGCAGTTGTGTGTCAAGGGTATACAAATATATCACACAGACAGATAGGAAAATCTTAGATAATCTTGGATAAGTATCTGGTGTGGATAAGTAAAACTCTAACCACGTAAGATTCTAGACTACTTTTCAAAAATCTGTGGTTTGTATGCCAAACAAGTAGAAGCTGAAGCTCATTTAAAGTCAAGGTAAATTACAGCTGTTACTTCAACTGATATATCAGTCCTATCATTCTGACAGAGAGGAAAATTCAATTAGTCTGACAGAACTTCACAAAGAAATTCTGATTATTACCTCTTTCCTTTTATATGTCTTCAAAATGATATGCTGTTGAAACTTCCATTGAGTTAATGGTAGTAAAAGTTTACCCCCTCCCAAAAAGAATAATTCTTGGTCAACCATTTTCCCACTTAAAATAGAAAGTAAAACACTCTGCTGGCACTCGTCCAGTGTTTAGGTTGAAGCACCTTTGTAACAAAGTGCTTTGTACGTATCATTTCAGTTTTATGTTAAACAACTTTTCCTAAATGACAGAATAATGTAGTACTATCTATGACCTAAAGCAAAATATATTCTACTCAATTCATTTCAGCTTTGTCTTCAAATATTATAGCTTTTGTATCAACTTGGTGAAAATTAGCAGAATATATACTTTGCATTTCATATGTTCATCTAATTGATTCTGAACAAAAGATTTAGAAGATATAAAGTCAGCAGGGGTGTCTAACAAGTTAGAAATAAGTTTTACTCTCTAAAGAAGAAATCCAAAAAGAAGGAAATAGAAAATACTAGTCATATGTAAAGAAAATCCACCCTAAGTGATGAACTATGAAGTGAATCATGGAGGTGATGTTGGAATATCCACTTTCAATCAAGAGGACTAAGAATTTTGGGGAGCTGGAACGATATGATTAATAAAGTAGAAATAAGCAAATAAAGTGAAAGTCTTTGTGTGAGATAATATTAAAAATATGTTTTAAAGAATGAAGGAAAATGACAGAGGTGGGATAGTCTGCCTTAGTACAGAAAGTGGGAGCTCAGAATGCAAGAATATAGTAAATGGAGAAGGCCACCAAAGGGTTTCCCTGAAACACCCCCCCCCCAGGTATATACTCTCATGAGAGTGTACCTAACAAACTTGATGAGGCTAGCTGCTCAGGTTATTTAACCCCTTCTTTTGTGATTTCTACCTTCCTCAGGTGAGCCACCAACTTCATATTAACTCCCTATGTAGGTACATCTTTAGGAAAGAATGTGCTGATCAACAAACATTGGTTATTTGATCTACCTAGTTTTGTAATTCACAATGTATATCAGCGATCCTCAATGTGGCTCAAAATTAGAATCACCTGGGAAATTTTAACTAAGGATGTCAGTACCATGCCAGACAAATTAAATCAGAATTCCCTGGAATTGGGTTCAAGCACTGACATTCTTCATTTTAGAGAGAGAAAGAACACAAGTGGGGGTGGGGCAGAGGGAGAAAGAGAATCTTAAGCAGACTCCACGTCCAGTATGGAGCCTGATGCAGGGCTCATTTTGTGACCCCGAGATCATGACCTGAGCCAAAATTAAGTCAGACACATAACCAATTGAACCACCCTGATGCCTCCAAGTATTGACATTCTATACTTGAACCTCACAACACTCAGAATTAAGAACCAGAGCGATAGTTAAACTAGCAATTTGTCTTATACATCAGCTTCTTATCTCTTTGGTTTTTGTGTGTTGTCTTCTCATGATCAAATTCTATGAATTGGCAAAATTGAGATTTTGCATGTGTGAAGTTGAAGGCCAGTCTCTAGACCTTTTGTTATTCAAAGATTGGTTTTCTGCATCAGCAACATTGGCATTATCTGGGAGCTCTTCAAGAAACTCAGAATCTCAGGGAAGACCCTAGACCTTTTGAATCAGAATTTAGTGGATTTTTTTTCCCACTTAAGTTTGAGAAGCACTGTGCCTTAATGTTTCTCAAAGTTCAATTCTTACACCTTTATATCTGAATAATGCTACAAACGTACATTTCTGAGTCCCACCCAGACTGAATACGATGAGCTCGGACTCTGCAGGTAGGCAGATTTCCACCTCTTTGTCACCTCTTTCTCTTTCATCATTAATAAATATTTCAAATACTCCTGAGAGACACAGATAACAATGATCACAAATTGCTTATAAAATATGAACTATTTAAAATTAATCATCTAGTCCAAAAATACTATAAGAGCGGCAATTCTCTCTTTGATAAATCTATGCTGTTATTCAGCCACTTAGAAACAAGCATGGCAATAAAAGTAGTTACTAAAAAGGAATAGGAAAAATATTTTTAAAAATATTTTACATTTAAAAAATTTGTCATTGAGTTATGGTTATTCATGCAGCTGGCAGAGGCTCTATTTAGAAGAAAATAAACCATCCAGCATTCATGTGGAATTGGTCATTCTACCACAGCATTCTGAATAATGTATGAAGGATCCAGGGAAGATTAATTTGAATGAAAGAATATTCTGAATAACTTTCACTTTTTAACTCACATCAAAATTGGAAACAATATTACTAGCTAAATCATTCATTCATTTTTGTTTACATTCTGGAGGTTGCATGGCTGGGAGTCTCTCCCAGGAAAAGAATGACATATTTTAGAAATTACCCAGTGCACATTCGTTTTTCTTTCTTCTTTAATAGATAACAAGTCCATAAATGGTCATGTTTTTGTAGAGCAAGGGAATAAAAGATCCTTCTATTATTTAAGGGAAAAGTTATAGGTGGAAAACACCTGGTTATCAATAAGAGTCCATGATCCTAAATCACAAAGTACCTCAGAAAGAAAAAGCTATCACTTGGGAATGATTTGAAAACAAGCTTTGCAGATATGATTGCCCCCAAACACAATTGCTTGATAACAGAATAACTGTGTTTAGGATGTTGTGCTATGACCATTTCCCAGTAGAATTCACACCTTAAATCATATCTTTAATGCTTGTTTGTTTTAATAAATTATAAGATGCAGATATGAGAAGTCGCTGCCATTATTTGTTAGTAGTATCAAAAAAACAAAAAAACAAAAAAACAAAACAAAAAACCCACGTTGATTCTCTCCCATTATACATCCTGGCAACCTTCTTTGTTTGAGTAGGAGGAAAGCATCTGACTGAATATTTTGATCTGGAATTCAGGAAGCAAAGGCAATGCAGCTGATATTCTTCCTGAGTATTTCTGCTTCTGAATGCGTTATCTTGGCAGATTTTCAACGTCTCCTCAGTAAAAGTTAACAAATGTGAGAATGAGAAGTCGTAAATAACAAAACATCCTACTTCAACTATTTGCAAGGAAAATAGTTTAGAGAACTGGATATCAGAATCACGACTGTCCCAAATGATTATTATGTAAACATTACACAATACCTTAGATTAATATAAAGATGTATCTGCTTTTAATAATCAGATATCCAAATCCAATAATCTGGGTTACTAAAACCAGAATGGCATCTGTATAGTTGTTCTTTCCAAACTCTACTGAAATGTTAAAATATAAATGAAAGTAAGAATAAATCCAGTATACTAATAATGATTACTAAGGAAGACTGCCATCAAATCAAATTTTGAGGAACTTCTGAAAAATAACATATGTGTGATATAAGATTGGTGGAAAAACCATGAAAATTTAAAATCACAATACTATAAAAATGGAACTGCCAAAAAGTGAGTTTTTTAAGATGCTTATTATAAATACAAGATGAGGCAGCAGAAACTGGGGGCAGGAACTGGGAGCAATCAGTTGACCCATTAATAAAAATGCTGTACAAATCTGTTTAATTCCCCTGCTCTCAGTATTGCTGGCTTTAGAGTTTGATCCAGCTAAAAATGAAAGAACAGTCCTCTGTGTAAGCAATATAACAATCTGCCACCAGAAATTCATGCTCTGAGTGCTACGAACAAAGTCAAAAGTGGAGTCATGCTCTGGCAACTTTTGGATCTCTTCATAAACCTTGAAATTCAACTGTGTAGAGCATATCATGCTAGAATCCATTTGACCAAATACATCCCAATCCAAACCATGATAGCCAGGGATCCCATAATCATAATCTGCATGCACTATCCTTAGGCCATTAGAGATAAATAAACGCAGTCTAGCAACTAGTATAGATCAATCTAGACTCTATCCTTCATAATTCCAATGACTAATCATAGTCAATTGGAATTCTCAAAAATTAATTGTGATCATTGTTTTTAAAGGATCAATAAGAAAGTTGAATAAAATAGTGGTTATCGCTGGGAGAGGAAAAAATAGAGAAAAAAAGTAAAACAAAAATATTAAGGCTCTGAAAAGGTAAAATACGAAATTCTATCAGAACACAATGCAAAGGGAAAGAAAAAAAAAGAAAATTATAAACTAAAAGCTATGAGATATGGAGAATAGTTTTAAGAAAGCTAATAACCACAAAATGGTCATTCCAGAGGGAGGTAACAGAGATAATGGAGAAGAAACAATCGGAAAAAATAAAGGCCAATATTAAAAAAAAAAAGAAAAGAAAACACCTAGATGCAACAAAGTTAAATTAAGAACTGAGTAAAGAAAAGAAATCATTAAAACCATATAGAAATGAAAAAAATATGTTCTTTCCATAAGGAAACAAAATCATACTTACATTATACTTTTAAACTAAAATGTGAAATTTTAGGAATAAAACATACTGCAGTATCTATGAGGTATGAGGAACAACGAATACAAGCCTCAACTCTTAGGATCAGTACTTTGAATTCATATTCATAATGTATTTATAACCTCAAAATATTACGATTCATGAACCTTTAATTGTTTTTCTTGCTGATATCAGTCAAAATAAAACAAAACAAAAATCCAAGAAATAAAAGAAAGGTAAGCTAAGATATAAGGAAAATGTGTATTTAATTCCAAATAATTTTTTATATTGTAGCTATGAAACATACTGCTTTTATTACAAAAGGATTCATAATGGAAAAACATAGTATAACATATTGCAACTAAAATAGTGAACAATTGGTACAAAATCTGAAAGGCTAACAGATGAAAAAGAATTTACTAAATGTCTTTTCTCATTCACAGGAGAGTTATTGATTAGATATGTTCATTGAAAACCAAATATATATTTAAATATGTCTACTAAAAACTTATGGGTAGTTTTTACTACTAGAGAAATCAATTAGAATATGCTGGCAGAAATAAGACCTATCTGTAATTTTAAATATCGATTCTCAGATTGGGGAAATTGTGTATATGCCCAAATCCAACAATCTAAAATAACATAAATTTGAAAATAAGGAAATGCAAAATAACATATTAGGAAAATATTTTGTTATTATTTATTTATTTGAGAGAGAGAGAGAGAGAATAGCATGGGGGGAGGGGTAGAGGGAGAAGCAGAGTCTCCCCTGAGCAGGCAGCTGGATGCGGGGCTCAATCCCAGGACTCTGGGATCATGACCTGAGTCAAAGGTAGATGCTTAAGTGACTGAGCCACCCAGGCACCCACTAGGAAAATATTAGTAGAAAAAAATCAGAATTGATAATATTGATATGAAAATTAAGATTGAAAGAAATTAAAGTGGTTTAAGATGACATAATCAACAAAAGCCTTTATGCACCAAACAATACAGCTTTAAAGTATAGAAAGAAAAACTTGTTAGTGTAGAAGAAAACTGACAAAACAATAATAATATTGAATTTCACATTACTATCTCAGGTATCAGATATAAAAGTAAAACTTATTTAGGATATAAAGGATTTGAATAAGAAAATGAACAATGTTAATATATATGTATATGTATATACCTATGCATATATATACATATAATGTGCATACATATTATATATAATATAATGTATAATATATATATAATGTGTATTATAAATATGCATGCATGTACATTCAAAGGGCAGAATAAAAGGGCAAAATAAGACAACTTTTTTTTTTCCATGACTGCTTCTGAAAATTCACTCTTGGGGGATAGATTTCTTTGTCCTTGGGCAAAATCTAAGGCAGATCCCATCTCTCACTTGCTCAGTGCTGTGTGCTGCCGATGGAAACACTTCAAGGAGAAAGAGGGACATAGTTACTTCTACTCTGTTGTCCCACTTGAAGCTACTCTCTCTCTCTCTCCCCACACCAATTCACTGGCCTGCCAATACTCTTTGAAGTTTGAAAGGTGATAGACACTAATAAGGAGCAAAAAATAGCTCCCTAAGTTAAAAGAGTTGTAAGCTGGAGTCAGTTCTTTCTTAGCTTGGTATATATTATGCACTGACTTGCACTTTTCAGTGTGCTTTGTGGATTCCATGAAGGATGCTCATTGCTTGGAATGTCTTGCTGAAATTCTTTGACTCAGTTTTCAGGGCGTTGCTGCTGATGACTCCTCCAACCCCATCACCACCACTGCACATTTTGGTTCTCAATAGCCTGAGCCCATCTGAGAAGATCTCTTTTGGAATTTTACCAAAACTTCAGGTTGTACTCTTAGGAATAATCCCAATAAGACAATCCCATGCAACTCTCTCTGCGCATATATCCTTAGGAAACATGCATTTTTAAATCAATCTTTGAGAAATCAGTTATTCTTGAAATCACAGCCTTCTACTGGGCTGCTGCAAGTGACTTCCATTCTTGCTCTTTGGTTCTTTCAGGTATCTGAATGATCTCTTTGAAACCCCCCCTCATTCGCTCCCCGTGTTGTGCTGTATGAGGGGATATGCCATAGCATTTCAACAACTTTTTACAAAGACATTTTCTCTGCAACCTCCAATTTCCTTCCATCTTCTCTATCCTCTTCTACAGGTGGTCAATCAGCCAGAAGTTGAAAACCTCTTATGCAAGGTATGTATAGGTAGTCTAACAATTTACTTTAGAACATAGGAAAAATTGTCATCTATTGTTTTCTACCCTGCCATTTTGGCCTCACTAGAAACTATTGCTGATATCCTATTAAATATCCTATTTCACAGTGAGTTGGCATTAGGGACAAAAGGTCTACCCTCACAGACTATAATTTTCCAATGTCTATTATGAATCAGATATCAGCAATAACGATGTGAATTTCTCTAGCTCGGGTCATGGAAATTGTTTCCCATGAGAGTCAAGGCAATCTGGGATTCAATGGTGGCATACAATACACTTGAAGAAGAAATGGCTAAGCATTTGGGGATTTAACTGTGGCTGAGAAATGTGTGGCACTAGGAAAATCTCCATTGCCTCCATCATTTCAAGTGATAAAGAAGAAGGGCGAAAGTTGAACAGATGGACTAGGCCTACTTCCAGCTTTAAAATGTTACTTGGGTAGTGAGTTCTTAAGTAAGGTGTGGTTCTCTCAGTTCAAGGTCAGAGGGTAGAATTGGCCTTACTCCATGTACTATTTCCCTAATTTGGGGAACATCATATGATGACTTGGGATATCTGAATGGAGACATAAATTTTAAAACTAATCTAGACAGTTATTTTTCCCTACAATTGCAGAAGTTATCAGACCCAAATGGAAAATTTGTGCTTGCTGCTTCTAGCAGAATGCCCTACCCACGCAGTCAGCTTCACTTGAGGATAATTCAAACAGGAAGCACTGGAATTAGTATTCATAGATCTTTGTGCTTAACTAGAGAATATACTTGCAATAGCTGAACACTTCACCTGTTAGGCCCAATTTATTCCACCCAAGATCAGAGGGCACAAATGAATGCACACTTACATGAGCTAGTGATTCAGGGGAGGGTTTCCAGAACCCCTCGGTGTGGAAAGTGCTCCACCTAGTGGGAGTTCAGAAATCCAGAACCTTCTAGCCCTCAATAAGAGAGACCCTCACTAAGGGATTAAATGAAAATCTACTAAATATCCTGGGGATAAATTCCCCAAGAGAAAAGAACATATACAGTGTTCCTCCATAATGCCACCAGAACCATGCCATTGGTTCCCCCCATTTGTCATATTGGGGAACATACCTCAGCTGTCTTTTATTTCTGCATAGGGTGAGTGATGAAGACTATATATCCAGAAACCAGTATGCAGCTAATCTCAGGGACAAATTTCAGGAATAATACTTCCAACTATCAATGTAGCAGTTAGGTTACTTAGCCAATAGTACTGAACTAGAGTGTATGCTTCTGAATTGGAGACTGCAAGGTAAAAGCAAAATGGATGATGACTAGAAGCCCCACTGTATCTCATATTAGGGTGTTGCAGATTTTACTGTATGCGAAGTGAAAGATGAGAGTGGGTTACATTCATTAACCAAATATTCATTGAGTAAATGCACTGTTCTAGGATCTGGGGATATAGCAATATAGTTTGTATTCCAGTGGAGGGAGACAGATAATAAGGAAATATATTAAATAAATAACAAATAAATATGTAGTGTTCTGGGTGGTGATTAATAAATAAAACTAAATCAGCATAGAGGTATGGGTAGCTGTTATTTTTATTTGGTTGGCAAAGGAAAGACTCCTGAATAAGGACACCTGTTAGTAGAGACCTGTATATAAGGGGAGCACATCCTACACATGTCTGGGGAAGAGTGTAGCAGAGAGGGAGTGGTACAAGCAAACACCTGGGGTTAGACTATTCTTGGCAGGGTGGAGGAAGGGCAAGGAGGCCAGTGTGAGTAGAGCAGTTAGCAAAAGGAGAAAAGAAGTAGGAGGAGTCAGACGAGTCATCAGGGGCTAGATGGTGTAAGTCATTGTAGGCCTTGTTTGAGCACTTTGAATTTTATTTTGAGTAAGATGAAGGTTTTGAGCAGAGAAGTGACATGACATGAGTCATTTTCAAAAGGATTATTCTGACCGTGTAGAAAACAGAGGGTCAAATGTTGGGCAGGGAGATTGTTATTGCAGGAGTCAAGTTGAGATATAACTGGCTTGGACTAAGGGAGCCAGTGTGTGAGAGTATGTGTGTGTGTGAGTGTGTGTGTGAGGAAGAGATGGAGAAAGACTGAGACCAAAATGGAAAAAAAAAAAGCAATTCACACCCATCAAACAGAGCCCACCTATTCTCTTCCAAGTAATTATGAAACATTTATAAAAATAAATCATCTAGTAAGATGGCAATTCGAACTCAATCGGTTCTAAAAAGTAGAATGGAAACAGGCAACATTCTTTAATCACAATGAAATTAAACTAAATATTAACCATGACAGACTAGACAACAAATCTAACCCACTGGAAATATTTTAAAGCCACTGTATAACTTTTAGCTTATTACCTGACAGTCTTTATTAAAGTAGGATCTATGTGGTGAGTCTTTTTGTTTGCCCAAGCATAAAGTAAGAATGCAACACTGGGAGGCTTACATTTCTAAGACATATGTTTTATTACAATTTTCCCCCTAGAGTCCAGGGCTTCTTATGATTTCTCCCCACACCCTATCTTTAAATATTTTAAAAATTATAATCTTTTTTTTGGTAAGTATATATTTTTAAAGTGCCTCTCAGTAAAGCCTCTCCTACATTCTTTTCTATTTTACATGTTATCATAATTCAGAGTTTTCTTATCCACACCAAGGCTAGAGCTTAACTGAAGGTCCCTCCACAGTGATTATAGAAAGGGGACGGCTCTACCATGTGAATCAGCTCATGTTTTTTAAAGGACAATTTATCAATGGAGTCCTTTCCACATGGATTTCAGACATAGAGTTGTTCTACCATGCGTTCTCTGGTGTGAATGAAGCTTAGCTTTCTAGCTGACATCTTCCCTGCATTCATTATATTTATATAGTTTATCTTCCTGTGTTAATTCTCTGGTGTCTATGTAGGTGTGCACTCCAGAAGAAGGCTCTTCCACACTCATTTATAGGGTTTTTCTCCAGTATAAAGTTTCTGAGGTTTGTCTAAGGACAAGTATGCATTAAAGGCTTTCCTACAGAGGCTTGTAGGATTTCCCTCCATGAGTGAGTATCAACTTACTTATGTCATTTGAAGAATGAATAACCATTGAAGGCTCCACCACACTGATTACAGACATAGTTGTTTGTTTGTTTGTTTGTTTGTTTTTTTCTCCTATGTGAGTTTTTTTTTTCCAGAGAGAGAATCTTCTTGGGAAACAGCATGTATTTCATGAAACAATTCAGTGACATAAATGCGGGAAATCTTATTACTTGTAGAGCAACATTTGCAGAGGATTCATACTTCATAAAAGACTCTCCATGTCACAAATGATCACTTCTTTCTTTAGTCAACATTAAAAATCTCACATTGAGGATGTATCATTCCTAAAGTAAAAGGGTAAGAAGCACGGTTGGAGTTCACATCAGAATATTCATACTGGGAAGATAATAAATAACCCTTCAGAGTCAGAAGGGGTAGATGGTGGAGTCAGAGGATCCTGAGCTCACCTCATTCCATGCACACACTGAGACAACAACTACATCTATTGCAACTGACTCTGAAAACACCCTGAAAACTGGCAGAACAGATCTTCCGCAGTTAGTCATAGAGAAAAGGTCACATCAAAAGAGGAGGAAGGGCAAAGATGTGGTCAGGAACCAAACCCCAGGTATAATTAACTACAAATGGAAGGGCCATTGTAAACACAGAGGAGAAAGAAGATCAGACTGCATGCAAGGCACCTCTGCCCCTAGGGACCTGCACTGGGAAGACAAGTCCCTATAAGGTATAAAACCCAATTCCCACCCTTAAAGAGACCACGTGCTAAATAACTTCGCTGAAGACATAGCACAGAAGCAGCAATCTGAAAAGTACCTGGAGTATGCTTTAAGGAGATTTATTGATTAATCTTAGATTGTAAGCTGGAGGGGCAGGTATTTGCAGGAAATTTCTCTGGGAACAAAAGTGCTGGTGGGCACTATTTTTCTGCCCTTCCCCAGACTAGATAGCCAGATACTTGTGGGAGATAGTTCTAATATGCTCCATCTACCCTTTAGTAAGGAGTGTCCTTCCCCAGCATTCCCCAGCAGATCTGCTCCTTTCAATCTACCTGCCAGGAGAGGTACCCCTCCAAAGTGGCTCCTGCCCAACCAGACCCGGTAGGCAGCCCTGGACAGGACCAGTGGCCCTCCAAAGTGACTCCTGTCCTGGACAGGGAGGAGGATAACCTCGCACATAATGTACTGGAATTTCCTACAGCCAGGCCTCTTAGCTGGATGCTCAGGGAGCAAGCCCTGCCCTTGGGTGCATTTGTAGCTGTCACAAACACTGACTGCAGACAGCTAGGCTGAGTGCTAGCCCCAACCACAAGCAAGCCTACAGTGGCTGTGGCCATGCTTCTCAATAGCATGGGAATAAACCCTGCCCAGTGAACCTAAGCAAGCAAAGTGGGTTATTACAGCCAGTTAGGCTAAAGGCCAGCCCCACCCACCAGTGGGCCTACAGCAATCATGGCTCAGCCACAAGGAGAGGGCACTTGCAGCCCACACAGGGGACACATCTGGAGTGCCTGGTTCTGTAATCAGAAGCATTACACAAAAGGGGACAACAGAACCTCTTCTACACAAGGACAGTACTTTCAAGACCAGGAGAAATGTCTGACCTATCTAATACATAGGAACAAACACAGAGAACTAGACAAAATGAGGAGACAGAGGAATACGTCCCAAATGAAAGAATAAGACAAATTCACATACACACACACACACACACACACACACACGGAATCTAAATGAAATGGAGATAAGCAATATACCTGATAAAGAGTTCAAACTTATGGTCTTAAAGATACTCACTTGACTTGAGAAAAGAGCGAATGCATTCAGTGACAACTTCAACCAAAAGGCAAAAAATACAAAAAATAACCAGTTGGAAGTGAAGAATACAATACTTGAAATGAAAAATACACTAGAGGGGATCAGTAGCAGATTGGAGGATGCAGAAAAATGGATCAGTGATCTGGAAGACAGGGTAATAGAATACATCCAAGCTGAACAGCAAAAACAAAAAAGAATAATAACAAAGAAGGATAGGTTAAAAGACCTCTGCAATATCAAGCATAATAACACTTGCACTATAAGGGATCCTAGAAGAAGACAGAAAGAAGGATGCAAGAGTTATTTAAAGAAATAATAGCTGAAAAGTCCTCTAATCTAGGGAATGAAACAGATATCCAGGTCTAGGAAACACAGAGAGTGCCAAACAAGATGAACCCAAGGAGGTCCAAAATAATAATAGTTAAAATTTCAATAATTAATGATAAAGAGATAATCTTAGAAGAATCAAGAGAAAACAGCCATATTCAAGGAAAATACCACAAAGCTGTCTGCTGATTTTTTTAGCAGAAACATTGCAGACCAAAAGGGATTGGAATGATATATTCAAAGTACTAAGGAAAAAGAAATACAACAAAGAATACTCACCCACAAGGTTATACTTCAATTGAAGGAGAGCTAAAGAGTTTTGCAGACAAACAAAAGTGAAAGGAGTTCATCAGCATGAAACCAGCCTTATAACATACGTTAAAAAGACTTCTTTAAGTAGGAAGAAAAGGCCATAACTAGAAGTAAGAAAATTACAAAAGGAAAAACTTCACTACTAAAAGTATACTTATAGTAATGGCAGTAGATTAATCACTTGTAAAGGTAATATGGACATTAAACACAAAAGTAGTAAAATCAATTATATCTATAAAAATTAGGAGATACATAAAATAAAATGATGTAAAAAGCAGACATCACCTACATAAAACATAGAGGGAGACTAAAAGTTAAGTGCTTTTAGAATGTGTTTGAACTTAAGTGACCATCAACTTAATATAGACTGCAATACACATAGGCTATTATATATTACCCATGGTAGCCACAAACATAAAAAATAATAGATACACAAAAAATAAAGAAAAAGGGAGATGTCTGGGTGGCTCATTCGGTTAAGCATCTGCCTTTGGCTCAGGTCAGGAACCCAGGGTCCTGAGACTGAGTGCTGCATTGGGCTCCTTGCTCAGCAGGAAGTCTGCTTCTCCCTCTACCTGATGCTCCCCCTACTTGGGCTCTCTCTCTCTCTGACAAATAAATAAAATCTTTTAAAAAAATAAAGAAAAAGGAATCCAAGCATAACATTAATGAAAGCCATTAAACCACAGGGAAGAGAGCAAGAGAAGAAGAAAAGAACAGATAAGAACAAAAATAACCATGAAACAATGAACAAAATGGCAAGAAGTACATACTCAATCAATAATTACTTCAAAGGTAAATGGGCTACATGCTCCAAACAAGATATAGGGTGACTAAATGGATTTTAAAAAAAAGAAAGGAGAGAGAGACCAATATATATGCTCCCTATAAGAGACTCACTTCAGACCTAAAGACACATACAGACTGAAAGAGAAGGGATGGAAAAAGAAAAAGATATTTCATGCAAATGAAAGGGGAAAAAAAAAAGCCAGGATAGAAATATGTAGACAAAATAGACTTAAAAAAAAAGATTTTATTTATTTATTTGATAGAGACAGCAAGAGAGGGAACACAAGTAAGGGGAGTGTGAGAGGAAGAAGCAGGCTTCCCGCCCAGCAGGGAGCCCAATACAGGGCTCAATCCCAGGACCCTGGGATCATGACCGAGCCAAAGCCAGATGCTTAACAGCTGAGCCACCCAGGCGCCCCCAAAATAGACTTTGAAACAAAGACTGTAGCAAGAGACAAAAGAAGGGTATATACATATGATAAAGGGATCAATCCAACAAGAGGATATAACAATTGTAAATATTTATACACCCAACACAGAAGCACCTAAATACGTAAAGCAAATATAAATAAACATAAAGGAGAAATTGACAGTAATACCATAGAAATAGAGAAATTTAACATCTCACTTTTATCAATGGCTAGGTCATCCACACAGAAAATCAACAGGGAAAAAATCGTTTTGAATGATATATAGACCACATGGACTTAATAGACATATATAGAACATTCCATCCCAAAGTGACAGAATGTACATTCTTTTCAAATGCACATGGAACAATCTCCAGGATAGATCACATGTTATGTCACAAAACAAGTCTCAATAAATTTAAGAAGACTGAAATCACATCAAACATTTTTTTCAGATCATAATAGTACAAAACTAGAAATCAATTACAAGAAAAAATTGGAAGAAACACAAATACATGAAGGTTAAACAACATGCTGCTAAACAACAAAAGCGTCAACAAAGAGGAAATTGGAACATATATGGAGACAAATGAAAATGGAAACACAATAGTCCAAAATCTTCAGGATACAGTAAGAGCAGTTGTAAAGGGGAAGTTTATAGAGATACAAGCCTACCTCAAGAAACAAGAAAAATCTCAAACAATCTAACCTTATACCTAAACAAACTATAAAAATAAGAACAAACAAAACTCAGAGTTTGAAGAAAAAATAATGAAGATTAAAGATAAATTAAATAGACTAAAAAATAGAAAAAATAATGAAGCCATGAGCTGATTATTTGAAAAGATAAATGAAATGGATAAACTGTTAGCCAGATGCATTTAAAAAAGAGAGAGAGGACTCAAATAAAATCAGAAATAAAGGAGGAGGGGGCACCTGGGTGGCTCAGTCGTTAAGCGTCTGCCTTCAGCTCAGGGTGTGATCCCAGAGTCTTGGGATCGAGCCCAACATCAGGCTCCCTGCTCCACTGGAAGCCTGCTTCTTCCTCTCCCACTCCCCCTGCTTGTGTTCCCTCTCTCACTGGCTGTCCCTATCGAATAAATAAATAAAATCTTTAAAAAAAAAAGAAATAAAGGAGTAGAAATGACAACTGACATCACAGATATACAAAGAAGTATGAGAGGATATTATGAAAAGTTATATGCCAACAAATTGAACAACTTAGAAAATTTGTTAAAGTCATAGAGCACAATCTTCCAAAACTGAATCAGAAAGAAACAGAAAATTTGAACAAATTACTAGTAATGAAATCTCCCCACAAACAAAAGTCCAGCCTTGCAGTAAATTCTACCAAGCATTTAAAAAAGAGTTAAAACCTATTCTTTTTAAACTATTACAAAAAAAGAGACGAAGAAGGAAAATTTCTTTATTTGTTTTATGAGGTCAGCTTTACCCTGATACCAAAACCAGATAAAGGCACTACAAAAAAAGAAAACAAATAGGCCAATGTCCCTGATAAACAGATGCAAAAATCTCAACAAAACATTGGCAAACTAAATTCAATAGTACAATAAAAGGATCATTTACCACAATCAAGTGGAATTTATTCCAGCGATGCAAGGATGGTTCAATGCTCACAAATCAATGTGATAACGTCACATGAACAAGAAGAAAGTAAGAACCATATGATCATTTAAACAGATGCAGAAAAAGCATTTGATAAAATACAACATCTGTTTAGGATACAATAAAGTGAGGTTAGAGGGAACATACTTCAACATAATAAAGGCCATAGATGTTAAACCCATAACTAACATCACACTCAATGGAGAGCTTTCCCTCTCAGATAAGGAACAAGACAAGGATATCCACTCTCATCACTTACATTCAACATAGGACTGGAAGTGTTAGCTGCAGCAATCAAACAAGAAATAGAAGACATCTAAGTTGGTAAGGAAGAAGTCAGACTTTCACTATTTTTAAATGACATGATACTATATATAGAAAACCCTAAAGACTCCACCAAAATTATTAGAACTAATAAATGAATTTGGTAAAATTGTAGGGTACAAAATTAATAAACAGAATCTGTTGTTTTCATACGCTAATAACAGGGCAGCAGAAAGAGAAATTAAGGGAAAAAATCCCACTTACAATTGTACCAAAAAGAATAAAATATTTAGGAATAAATTTAACCAAGGAGGTGAAAAACCTATACTCTGGAATCTATAAGACACTGATAGAAGAAATTGAGGATGACACAAACAAATGGGCAGATAGACTGTGCTCACAGATTGGAATAATTAAAATTGTTAAAATGTCCACACTACCCAAAGCAATCCCTATCAAAATACCAATAGCATTTTTCACAGAAGCAGAACAAATAATCCTAAAATTTGTATGGTGACACAAAAGACCCCAACTAGCCAAAGCAATCTTCAAAAAGAAGAACAAAGCTGGAGTTATCACAATCCCAGATTTCAAACCATACTACAAAGCTATAGTAATCAAAACAGTATGGTACTGGCACAAAGACAAATAAATCAACAGCTTTCTTAAAGTTTCTTTTAGTTTCTTAATCTTTGCTTTTATAATTATCCACTTTAAGCATGAAGGAAAAATATGTTGACTATCCATTGTGAAAGAAAAAGATCAGTTTAATACTGTTTTATTGAAATCATCTAGGATTACAGACTCAGACACTATGTATCTTTGATTTTAAGAGCGAGTCATGACATTTTCATTCTACTTTTGAGGTAGATTTGTAATTTTAAGGCTTAATCCTTTTTCATTGCCGGTTCTATATCACAACATTTCTAGTTTGAGATTCTCTATTTTCATAGATTTTGTTGTTTGCTTGCATTTTGGGAAAGATACATGGATGATAAATTTAGAGTTTTTAAATCACAGTGTTTTCCCTCCAACTCTATAGAATAGAGAACTATTTCCTCAACAAATAAATTACAAGGAAAAAAGAATGGGAGGAGGTATTTACAGATTAAATTGTACTTTGGAGACTAAACCAAACAATTTGTGAATGTATTTGGGATCCTAATTTGAACAAACCAAAAGTAAATATATAAAATTTGGGAAGATTTATACACTGTTTGGCTATTAAATGACATTACAAAGGTATTTTTTAAGGTATGGTAATGGCTTGTAGTTGTGGTTTTTAAAAAAAGAGTACTTATATTTTAGAGATATGTAATGATATATTTACGAAAGTGATACAATGTCTTAGAATTGCTTTCAAGATTGGGCAAGGGAGGAATGGGTAAAGATACAAATGACACTAGGTTGGCATGAGTTGATAAATGTTGAGCTGGGGGACGGGTATATATGGGTCTATTATAAATATTTCCCCAATTTTGTATATATTTGAAAATTTCCATAATGGAACAAGAAGGAGAAAAAAAGGCTAGCTATTGTTTACTCTTTTCTACAACTGTAGAAGACAGATCTGAATATACTGTTGACTTGGCAAGAAAAGTGTTATTTATTCACTATTTCTTGCTGGAATGCTTGCTGGATTCCTTTTGCTTAAATTTCAACAGCTTTACTATATCCATATCTTAGTTTTTTAAAACCAATTCTATAAATTTTGCTAACTATCAAATTATATCTTTAGCTCTGAAATATCTTCTACTCTTTGTCTTATTATCATTTTTAATATGTTCTGGTTTATTCAGCAATTCTACACTATTTTCCACATCACTCATCTTTTTTTCTGCTCCGTTAAATTGTTTTTATTATTATTGTCCACATTCTGAGATCTATAATACTAGTTCAGTTGTCTGTTGTATAGTTTCTATTCTTAATTGGTTTTAAAACATTTTAAAATTCTTCTGTAACTTCATAACCTTACCGCCTTCTATTATTAATCTCTCTTCAAACTTGTTTGCCTCTCAGATGGCTCCATTTTAATAATCTCTCTTCTCTTACCTTTTATCTCCCACCTTATATAGTCTATGTTTTCTTCTTTTGTCAAAAGGATAAAGCAAATAGAATTTGAAATTTTTTGCTGTATATAAAATCTTTTTCAAGAATATGGTTTTAGATGCTTACAGCAGCTTTATTCATAATTGCCAATACCTGGAAGCAACCAGGAGTGTTCCTCCACAGGTGAATGGGTAAATAAACTGTGGTACAACCAGACAATAAAATATCATCCAGCTCTAAAAATAAATAAGCTATCAAGCCAAGAAAATACATGGAGGAAACTTGAATGTATATTACTAAGTGAAAGAAGCCAATCTGAAAAGGCTACATACTATATGGTTCCAACTTTATGACATTCTGGAAAAGGCAAAACTAAGGAGACAGTAAAAGATCAGCATTTGCCATGAGATGCAGGGGTGTGGGCAATGATAAACAGGCAGAACACAGAGGATTGTTAAGGTGGTGGAAATACTTTGTGATATAATGATGGATACATGTCATTCATTATATTTCTTCAAACCCACAGAATGACACTAAGAATAATGTCAACCATGGTCTTTGGGTGATAATAATATGCATTGTAGGCTCACTGTATGTCACAAACGTACTACTCTGGTGGGGAGTGTTGTTAGTGGGGGAGATTATGCATGTGTGGAGGCAGGAGGTATATGGGAAATTTCTATCTTTCTGCTTAATTTTGCTGCCCTAAAAAATAGTCTATGTCTTAAATTTTTCTTCTCTCTGCATCTTGAATGGTTTATACTCAATATTATTATGAAGTCTTTTCATAGGACTCTCTGAATTTCCTTATGTTTTAAAGATGGCAAGGCCATCTATGTCTAGTATTTCCTCACAAAAACAGGGCAAGGGGATTTTTAGGTTTCCTCATTTTCCACTTGTATACTGTTACAGAAATTCCTCTCTTTTTTTTTCAAAGATTTTGTTTGTTTATTTGAGAGAGAGAGCGTCTGTATCAGTCGGGGGAGGGGTAGAAGGAGAGAATCTCAAGCAGACTGTGTGCTGACTCTAAAGAGGATTATCTCATAGGAAATATGCAGGTGGTCTCAGTCTCACAACCTTGAGATCATGACCTGAGCTAAAACCAAGAGTGGACGTTCAACCAACAGAGCC